>NC_056749.1:488526698-488536698 GCF_019279795.1 Protopterus annectens | reverse complement strand
CAAGTGGGTGTGAATGACCTGAGACGCACCTCCCTGGACTACATGAAGAGAGACATGGTGGAGCTCTTGGATTGTGTAGCCCAGGCAGGTATGACCCTAACCCTGAGCAGCATCCTGCCATCACCCAGAATGATACCACAATACAAACAGAAAATGATCGACTTCAACAACTGGCTAAGTTTCTGGTGTCATTCTAAGGAGATCCAGTATTGCTTGGAATGACATGACTGACAGACCTCTATGCTTTGCCAGAGATGGCCTGCATCTGTCATCCCTGGTTTATGGGTACTGACTAAGCCTCTTGCCACCCCTATAGTGCCATTTTTAGGCAGTGTTCCAAAGACCAAATTACCACCGTTTGTGTCTTTTGGCTTTTCCCGGTTAGGGGTCACCCACAGCAGAACTCCGGTCCGCTAATGATTGGCAGTGGATTTTTACGTACCGGGTTACCAGCCCTGATGCACAACCTTCAACGAAGGCACGCCCCCATTCACGTATGCCTCCACACAGAAGACGCTCTAGCTGAGAATTGAACGGGACAACGTCTTGCTATGAGGCGACAACGCTACCACAGCACCACCACCGCAGTACCAAATTACCACCGTAACAACTATCAATAAATGCAGTCTGAAGGTCATGCTGCTCTACACTACAAGTCAATCTCAAGATGCACTCGCTCGAAGCACTCCTCAAAATGGAGAATATCAACATTTGTGCTGTAATGGAGACCTGGTTTAAAGCAGCAGAAAGCACCTCTGCACTACCAGGCTATAAAATTCACCCTACACCTTTCGGCCCCAGAACATGGGCCGAAGCTCCAAAGGCGGTGTTGTCTCCATATTCATAAAGCATATGCACACCTCCAGACTAGAAGCCCAGCAGAATGCATCTGAGTTACTCCAGGTACAACTATCAATGGGTAAGACGGCGATTCAGGTCGTGGCCTGCTATAGGTCCCCAACCATGTCCCAAGACTCTCACTCCACATTTCTAAGCACCCTGGAAACTATTAAGATCCAACCCAACACACTCATACTAGGCGATTTCAACTACCCCTCCATCAGCTGGGAAAACTACTCATGCACCAATGCACTGGCCCAACGCTTCCTGGAATTCATAAATTCCAGTGCCCTGGACCAGCTCATTCTTACCCCTACTAGAGGAAGCAACATCCTTGACCTGGCTATTACTAACATGGGCAACTGCTGCTCTACACCAATAGTCAATTCCTCCCTGGTTAGATCCGACCACAAACTAGTTACCATGGAAATCCACATCTCACACCCCCACCCCCGCAAAGGTATCCACCACGAAAAACTTCTCCAAAGCTGACTGTGGACTCCTAAAACAGAGGTGGCTAACTTCACGGCAGTCATGCCGATAGAAAATAGATGCATGACTCCAGAATTATACACCAATGCACTGTACGAACAAGTACATAAATGCATGGAATTAGCCATACCCAACAGAACAAAGACGTTCGCCTGCAAAATAGGAAGCCAGTCCCCTGCCATTAATAAACTCTACAACAGAAGAAAGAAATTGCCAACCAGCCAGGAGTGGAGTCCCACAGACATCGGGTCCTGGGTCCTCTCCTGTTTGGCATCTACTTCTCAGAAGTCCAGGCCAACAAAGAGGGACGCAGGCTAACCAAATTCGCAGACAGCTGGGAGCCATTAACTCCCCAAGTAATGCAGGCATCCTACAGAAAGGCCTCACTGAAACTAATGACTGGTGTCAAAACCATGGCCTTAAGCTTAATGGCAAAAAATGAGTCATCATCCCCTTTGGGAAAAACTCTGTTCCCACTAATGACCATATCGATGGGAGCCCACTGAAGGCGTTATAAGATATCTGGGGACACAGGGTGACAGCAACCTCTCCTTCAAACACCACATTGCCACTGTGGTCAGAAAGTCCAATGTGGCACATCTCATTACAAGGGTTTTGCATCCAGGAAGAAAGAGGTCATCCTTTCTCTCTACTCTTCCATCATTAGACCAATCATAGAGTATAAAGCCCCATTTGGCATGTACATCACTAGACACCTGCAACAGCTGGAGAGGCCACAAAACTACCTCATGAAGAGGATCCTAGGCCTTAAACACATGTCCTACATGGACAGACTAAAAAAACACTCCAGCTATTCTCTGCCTCATATCGTCTACTAAGAGGCCATCTCTGCTTGACTTACAAAGCCATGTCTGACAACTCTGTTAGAAATGCTACATATAAAGAAATCCCAATCCTTCCACACCACATACTCCAAAGACCTCAACCTCATTACCACAATCAACAGAACATGCTGGAGGGACAGGTTCATAACCCACAGACTACCCATACATGCCAAGCAGAGTACCTCACTAGCCCTCTTCAACAGAAATCTTGATGAGTGAAGGGGAAATAGAAAGTTCACCCCTGGGGATCACTCCAGTGGCTCTACTTGATAGAGGCACTGGGAACTAACGACAGGCGGCACAATGCCAGAGCACTTCTATGGGCTAGGCTTGTAAAGGCTCCAGGGCCATTAGCCTAGTACACACTTATGAACCTATATATATCTAGACACACACACACACACACACACACACATATATATATATATATATATATATACACACATACATATATATATATATATATATATATACACACATATATATATATATATATATATATATATATATATATACACACACACATATATGTATACACACATATATATATATACATATACATATATATATACACACACACACACATATGTATACACACATCTATATATATATATATATATACACACACACACACATATATATATATATATATATATATACACACACACACACATATATATATATATATATATATATACACACACACACACATATATATATATATATATATATATATATATATATATATACACACACACACACACACACATATATACACACACATATATACACACACACACACACACACATATATATATATATATATATATATATAGACATATATATATATATATATATATATATATATATATATATATATACACACAAATACACATATACACACACGGCAACTCAAGTGCACCTGGAATTAGCAAAGTCGTCCTGGGAAATGACAACTGCTGCAGCTGCAATTGCTGTCTTGTCCAAGTCTCCTTGCATTGGTTGAGAATCCAAATAGGATGGCTCAATTGTCAGTGACCCACATACAAATAAAGAAAAGCTCAAAATAAACAAACACACTTGCTCTGTATCTTTCTCTGAACTATTCTAAATATGACACAAAGTTAAATTGTTTGGAGCAGCAGCTTGTTATACTTTCAAGTCATGAATGTGTGGCAAGGTGCTTGAGATGGGAGAGGTTTTATATGGCTAAAACCACTAGAAAGATCACAAAAGTAAATTTCCCTTATAATTTAGGTTACAGTTGCTAGGCCTTTTCCAAATTAATTACAAGGCTGTTTGACCTTTAAGTTTTTTCATGATGATGAACTTTGTATTCTTATCAATACTTAAGTACTTGTAACTAGATTAAAAACCAGAGGTGGTGCTTTTACATTTAGAACTAAAAACAAACAGTAATACTATCTTAAGATTACAGTTAATTTTGGACTCCTTGGTACACCTAAGGAATAAAGTCCTTTTTTAATTTCTCCCAGTCTTTTGGGTTTCTAATACCATGATGGGAATGGACTCCATTCCAAAGTCAAAGTACGATTACAGTTCATAAATTAGTACCGTTTCAATCTTTGATGTCAGCTAAAGTGGTCTTTGCAGCACCCGCAATGTGCCCAGTAATGACTCCTCCTGCAATTCGTATGGAATTACATGTATTGGTTGTTGTTGTTGTCTCTTTCGGCTTTTCCCGGTTAGGGGTCGCCACAGCGGAACTCCGGTCCGCTAATGATTGGCAGTAGATTTTTATGTGCCGAGCTGCCGGCCCTGACGCACAACCTTCAATGAAGGTACGCCCATTCACGCACGTCTCCACACAGAAGACGCTCTAGCTGAGAATCGAACAGGACAACATCTTATTGTGAGGTGACAACGCTACTGCAGCACCACCAGCGCAGTATCTAAATAAGACTACAGATACTATTTTATAAGACCTGTTGCTCCTACTACTATTGGAATACACTGCTCTTGTTTCTGCCTGCAAATCTTGATATTTTATTACTTTGTCTCTCTTTACAAGCAAGACGCTGTAGTCACTGGGTATAGCAATTTCAATAATCAATACTACGTTTGTCTTCTTTTTATGGACCACTATATCTGGTGTTCTCGCATCTATCTTTTGGACTGCTGGTAATGGATGATCCCATGCAATGTAGACCATCATTTTCTATGATGCTTTGTGGCTCATGTTTCCAGTGCTATTCAGCTACTTCAATATTATAATTTTTGCACATACCTTCCAGTACACAATCCTTCTGCCATTAGTATGTTACAACCAGCAACATGGTGTGAAACTGTTTCCAGTTCTATTTTACAAAACCTACACTTATCTGTTTCTCCCACATGTTCAATGGATTTTGTAAACAAACATGTATGTAGCCCTCTATCTTGGGCCACCAATATTAACCTTTCATATTCTGCTTTAAATTCACATCTCCCTAACCATTCCTAAATTCAATCCTGATCAACATGAGGTTCTTCTGTAAGTTTTCTATACTTGCAATTATGTTTATGCATTTTCCACATTTCTTGACGTCTCATCTCATCCTTCACCTTATATTCTTTCTTTTGTTGTTTGGCACATTCAGTTGCTGCCTGTTTTTTGTCTACTTCTGGTTTGATTTCCTTTCTTGACTGACATCAATATGCTTCTGCTAGACTAAGCAATAAAGTCACATGTTTCAAAACATTCACTATGTTTGGGTCTTCTGAGGTCAGCAAGTATGTGTGCAGTCCTACGACTGCAGATCTATACATGTAATCAATTTCAGGGAGGCCCATACCTCCTTCAGAACGGGGAATATATAATCTTGGCATGCACTGATTTTTATAAATCATTTGGTGAGCATGAAGCATCCACCTCGTTTTCCTGCCTAATCTACCCAACACATTTTGGGGCCAGTCAATCACTCCAAAACTGTAAATTAGGACAGGAAGAGCAAATTGGTTTATAGCTTGAATTTTGTCCCTAGATGTCAATGCTGTCTTCAAGATTAATTCAAGTCTTATAAAATATTCCTTACTAAGTTTTTTTCAGATTTGTTCATGTTTCATTGTTGATCCCTTGTCATTTCTCAAATATTTACCCACTCCCTCTTGCTCAAGTACTTTTATATCACACAATTGTCCCAAACTGATATTTTCTTGGTACTGCAGTTTTCCTGCTTTAAAGGTTGCTTTTGCCCATTTATCAAGACCAAATGACATTCTTATATCATCTGAAAATGTTTTGACTACTTGCAGTTGTGTTTCAATTCCTCATCTCATGAGCTATACAATTTGAAATCACTGACAAAGAGAGGATGAGAGGTCTTTACAGTTTGTTGTTTTCTAGGAACCAAATTATAGCCGTGGTCTAAATCTGTTAAGTAGACAGATTAATGGGTTAAGGGCAAGACAAAATAGCAGCGGTGACAGGGAGTCACCCTGGAATGTCATATCCCCCCTTTGAATTTTTATCCCTGGAATAATAATTTGCCCTTTATCATGGCTTAATTGCAAAGTGGTCTGCCACTGTTTCATGGTCACTGCAATATAGTCTATCACTGTAGGATGTCTCTCGCACATTTTAAGCACTTTTATCCATGTATGTGTGATACTATCAAATGCTTACTTGTATTTATTCCATGCCATACTTAAGGTTCTTCCCTTACAGTTCTCCATGATGACTTTATTTAGCAATAGATGGCCCTTTGTTCCATATGACTGTTATTACCCTTTTGTTCTATTGCCATGACTGAATTTTCTTCTAAATGACAGTAAACTCTGTCGGCATCAATCCCAGTGTACAGTCTATACGTCGTTGGAAGGCAAGTTATTGGTCTATCATTTTTAGGATAACTTGCAGGTTCACTTTTAAGTAAGAGCATTGTTTTTCCTGTTAACCAGGTTGGTGTCTGTTCACAATTTTCTTACAAACAGTGCTTACTCATGGCTAAATCTTCGTACAAAGATGTTAATACTTTTAACCAGAAGTTAGGCACTGCATCTGGGCCTGGGGTTTTTCAATTGTAGATTTTTCTTAACTTTATCTCAGTCTCTTTGGAATCCGCGGTGGTGGTGCTGCTGTAGCGTTGTCACCTCACAGTAAGATGCTGAGCGGTTCGACTCAGCTAGAGCGTCTTCTACGTGGAGACATGCGTGAATGGGCGTACCTTCGTTGAAGGTTGTGTTAGGGCTGGCAACTCAGCACGTAAAAATCAACTGCCAATCATTAGCGGACCGGAGTTCCGCTGTGGCGACCCCTAACCAGGAAAAGCCGAAAGACACATCATCAGTCTCTCTGGCTGTTACTTCATCCCATTTCATATCCTGTACCTCTGAACTTCTTATTCTTTATTATACTTCTATCCATTTAGCATCTTTGTTATGTTCCACCAGATCTTCATAGATATTTCTACAAAATGCATCTATTTCTTCTTTTTAGGTGGTCTTTCATTTCCTTTCGCCTGGTTTCCCAATTCTCTACATAACTTTTTGGGGTCATCAATAAATTTCTTATTTTGTACTTTTCCTTTACATTTATCTATGTAGCTTCTAGATTTTTCGGCCTGTGCTGAGATTTTTAGATTATTATTTGCAAAAATGCAAGACAGATCCTGCTCCGTTATAATACTGCACATTGCTTTTAGCATGTCTACCTTTGAGTATTTTTTTGATCTGTTCCCTCTTCTATACTCTTCCAACAGGGACACCTTGTTTTACTGCTTTATAGTTTTCTCTATTCGACACTTCCATGATGATATTCAATTTCTCCCCTTCCTTTCCCTTCCTGCCCTGTGTTCTTGTATTAGATTATTAATTTAGCTGCACAGTAATATATCCTGTTTACTTCTGTTATACTGCATGGATCTCTACGGCCAATTGGCCAATCCTAATTACTGCATTCATTTGTTTCATCAAACTTCTGACTTTTTAGGTTTTATTGACCTTCTGCAGTCTACTTCTTTCATTGATCTTAATGCATCTGTCTCTACTAAATCAAGCAACTCTTCTCTTAGCTCATTTTCTTCTAAACTGAGGGCACATGTTTTGTTCTCCATTTCCTGCGGGCATTCTATAGAGTTATATAGTATCTTCCTGTGGCACATTCTCTTCAATTTCATCTTGTGTCATCTGTTGCTCTGTCATATGGGAACTCACTGGCCTATCACTCCTCAACACTGACTGCATCGAGTTGCCACAGTTTCCTGTTCCTTCCCTTGCCATCCACCTTCAAGTGAATGTTTATACTTGTTTCCTGTGGAAGGCTCCAAAATATCTTCATACAGCAACTACCCAGTTCCTTCCTGTTCCACTGGTTTCTCCTTAATTTGGATGTATATTGCTCTATCCTGCTGTTGTGTTTTCTGAGTTACATTTTCTACACTGAATCCTTCACTTCGCTGGTACTCCAAAACCTCAGTTTCTATTTCTTTAACATCTCCATTACTAATCTTCTTTTCCTCTGTTTTTTTTTTTTGTATTGTGAACTTCCCATATCTGGATTCCTTTGCCTATATTTCTCTTCAAATATCTTTGGTGCTGCTCTTTTTGTATTGATTAATTTTGCTTTCTTCTTTGCAAAAAATATTACACCATATTAAATCTCTTTCTTTCCCATGTCCATATTTATTCTTTAGATATGTCCTGATCTTCCTGTTTCTCCTTACTTTAAGGACTTGTTCCATCATGCTGTGAAGCAACCTGTGTTAGACCGTCTACACCCAATCCTTCACTTCGCAGGCATTCCATAATTTTGGCTTCTTTTTTAACTTCTAATTTACTAATCTTCTTTTCTACATTCCCTCTGTGACATTTTTATTGCGAAAATTTCAACATCTGGATGTCTTTGCCTTTATTTCTCTTAGAATATCTTCAGGGCTGCCTTTTTTGTATTAATTAGTTTGGCTTTCACCTTTGCATAAATATTGCACCATATCAAATCTCTCTCTCTCTTTCCCATGTCCAAATTTCTTTTTTATACTTTTCAAAAATTTCTAGGTTTTGTTGTTTGTATTTTTGCACTTCCTCACATAATTATTTTTCCAAACAGATAAAAGTATCTTGGTCTATATAATATTTTTCACAAATCTGTTGTATTAACAAACACAATTTTTTACTTGAGGCTTCTGACAGTTTTTCTTGTGGAGGTATTTTTCTTTCCTCTAATTTCTCTCCATCTTTTTGTATATCTTATGTCTGGAAATTCTGGGCTTTTTACATAATAATTACCAATACATAATTTTTTATCCTCAATAGTCCACTCTATCGTCTTTATGGCTCTTCTTTGGCCTATCAGTTTTTGTAATATTTGTGAACTGCTACTTCCTTCTACAACAAGGGGGGGGGGGGCACATCCTCCCCCTGAACCTGGCCCCATTATAGGAATGCTTCCATATTTTGAAGGTACCTTTATAGACCAATAAATATAGTAAAAGAACACTCAATACATGGATGGATCAGACAGTTTATCCTACGAACTAGGAGTCTGCATTCTGATTGGATTTATGGTCCATATGAAATACTAGCAAACTATGAAAATGCCATCAAAAATAAAGATGGCACCAATACCTTACACAGACATACCACATTATGCCAATGCCAAGGTTTCCACAAGTTTGTATTTTTCAACGAGGATCACTGTCAATATCAACTTAAAAGGTACATACTTTAACAGATCTGAAGTTAAAGAATTGAGATGGGAATAATTACTGAAGGCTGAAAATAAATGGTCTGAATAAATCTGTTAACATAAAATGTGTTCTACAGGCAAAGGAAAACTTTACCTTAGAACTCAAAAACATTTGTTTCATTGTACCTTTGTTTTCTGAGCTATTTTAATACCTCAAAACCACTCCAACTGCTTCTTTTACAATTTTAATGTTTCCCTCTTTTCTTGCTTTCAAACGGTCTTCCCAGAGAACATTTCAAGTCCTCTTTATACGGGTCATACTAGACATAAGGAAGTGGTGTTGTTTTATCACGCCATTAAGACAGAATGGCAGGACTGTGAAGCACTGTCATTTAAACACAATTTCTGTAACAGACCTACTTATACTCATTTGTGTCTGTCAGAGCTTGTTCTATGCTATAAATAGCGGTTAGCTACTTCCAGCGAAAGAAAGTAGATAAACAGCAGGCTTTTTTAAAGTGATTTTGTAGCTCTAAAAAAAAAGCGACATACCCCCCCCACTCTCTCATATTGAGGTGTGAAAACTCTCACTGCCATAAAACTATCCATGATGTACATTTACAGGTGACAAGTAGCAGTACTCCAAACAGTCTGTCTGCTACTTCCCTATGCCTTCAATGGGAAGTTTTTTTTCCCTCTCTCTCATGAATGATGCAGAATTACAATGTGCTTTACTAGTTCCTTGTTTATGTCATGTTCACCCTCCTTTTTTTCTATTTTGCATTTACTTATACTTCGGTAACCAGGAAATTAAACTGGTCCCAGGACCCTTTTCAGCCACAACTCCGGCTACGTGGGCAAAGATAAGTAATAAATGCACATAGCAATACAGAGAAAAAAAAATAGTGACAAAGACACTGACAAAGATTGCATGTGTAACACATAGCCAATGTGTGACAATGAATAAGTAGAACATTAAGCAACATTTACTAGACTGTATACATAAATAATGTGTAACTCTGTGTTACGTTTATTATAAACTGTATGCACCTACAATGAGCACACACACACACACACACACACACACACACATATATATATATATATATATATTTACGCACACACACACACAATGTGTGTATGCATGTGCGTGTATACATACAACAGAGAACTAGATTTTATGCCCGTGTGTGTACTT
>NC_056749.1:488394198-488524198 GCF_019279795.1 Protopterus annectens | reverse complement strand
ACTGTGCCTCTATCTAACAGTGACACAGAAGTGATACCCGGGGTAAACCTACGATCTCCCATCCACTCATCAAGATTCCTCTTGAAGAGAGTCAATGAGGGACTCTGCCTAACCTGGACTGGGATTTTATTCCAGAGTGAAGGGAGCCTCTGGGTTATGAATCTGTCCCACCAGCAAGTCCTATTTATTTCAGTGCTGAGGTTCAAGTCTCTCGAGCGCGTAGCTCGATGGGATTTGGATTTTCTGAGGTGCAGCATGTCCATTAATTCCGGGTTGGACATGGCTTTATACGTCAGGCACAGATCTCCTCTGAACAGGCGGTATGCCACTGAGTAGAGCTGGAGTTTCTTTAACCGGGCAGCATATGGCATCTGTTTGAGCCCTTTGATCCTCTTGGTGAGGTACTTTTGGGGTCTTTCCAGTTGCTGCAGGTGTCTGGTAAGGTACATCCCAAAAGGGGCATTGTACTCAATTATGGGCCTGATGAGGGATGAGTAAAGAGGCACGATGACCTCCCCTGATCTAGATGTGAATCCCTTCATGATTAGGTGGGCTATATAAAATGTTTTTCTAACCACTTTGGCCACGTGGTTGTCAAATGAGAGATTGCTATCAACTTGGGTCTCCAGGTCCCTAATTACTTCTTCTGTACTTAACGGATTTCCACCTATGTGGTAATTTGTGGGCACTTTGTTTTTGCCAAAGGGGATGACTATACACTTTTGGCATTTAGCTTGAGGCCATGGGTCTGGCACCAGTTGTCTGTTTCTATGAGGCCCTTTTGGAGGATGCTTGTGTCGGCTGGAGAGTCGATTGTGGCACCCAGTTTGCAGTCATCTGCGAACTTGGTCAGCCACAGTCCTTCCGTGTTGGCCTGTACCTCCGAGAAATATATACCGAACAAGAGAGGTCCCAGGACTGAGCCTTGTGGGACACCACTTGTAACTGGTTTGGAGTCTGACATGGCTCCAGCAATTCTAACCATGTGGGTTCTGTCCTTGAGCCAGTTTGCAATCCATCTAGTGACATAGGAGTTTATATTTAAGCTGGTGAGCTTATCTATAATGCCCGAGTGTGGTATTGTATCGAAGGCTTTTGCGAGGTCCAGGTAGGCTGTGTGGACCACCTTCTCCTCCAATGGCCTTGGTGACTGTTTCAAAGAAATCAACCAGGTTTAAGAGGCAGGATCTGCCCTTAACAAAGCCGAACTGGGTAGGATCCAGTGTTTGTAGGTCCCCAATATCTTTATTTATGAGGTCCATGATGATCCTTTCCATAGCTTTGCAGACCAAGCTAGTCAGGCTTATGGGGCGATAGTTTCCAGGATCCGTTGAGGCACCACCTTTATGGAGAGGGACCACTGTTGCTGTCGCCACTCTTTGGGCACATATCCTGTAGTAAGGCTGAGATTGAACAGTAGTTTTATGTTTGAGTTTAGCTCTTCTTTGAGTTCATGTAGACGAGCCCGGGACACCATCTGGTCCCATTGATGCTGTGTTTTTGCTTTGGAGAGGGCGGCTCTTACCTGAGCATCTGAGATGTCAGGGGCAGCACTCTGCTGGGATAGATATTTGCCCTTTGGTGGGGAGGGGAGAAGTTTGCTGAATCTGTCAGCTAGGATGTTGGCAATGTCTGTGGGTTCGGTGTATTTTTTGTCATTTTGGACTAATTCTGAGCATATCTGGGAATTACCACCCAGGTTCCTAACATAACTAAAGAAAGCCTTGTGATTATCCTTAGTGTCCTGTGCAATTTTTCTCTCGAAGCTGGTCTTAGACAATTTTATGTGTGCCCGTAGTTTTTTGCTAATACTGATCAGTGATGCCTTCCCTTTTGGGATTTTGCTTTATCATTTAGTAGCTTCCTCCTTCTATTGTATAGTTTGTTTATGGCTGGGGTCCACCAGACAGGACGTCTGCCTTTGGAGGATTGGGTCTTGGTTTTATTTGGGATCATGATGATCCATGCATTCCTGAAGGTGTTCATAGAATGCATTTATAAAGGATTCTGCGGTCTGGGCTGTATTTTCCACAGGCCCGGGGGCTTTGAAGGATTCCACCTCAGTTTTGAGGAGTGTAAAATTTGCTTTAGAGAAGTTTTTCATTGTGGTTTTCTGGGCAGGGGGTGGGGTCGGGATGTGAATATCCAGTGAGATTAGTTTATGGTCTGGTCTTACCAGTGAGGGATACACTTCTGGTCTGGAGCATAGAGTCCCCATGTTGGTGATGATCAGGTCCAGTATGTTTTCCCCTCTTGTGGGAGTGGTAACAAGTTGTTCCATAGCATTTGAGTTTATAAATTCTAGGAACCTTTGGGCTAGGGTGTTGGAGCTAGAGTAATGCTCCCAGTCTATGTTTGGGTAGTTGAAGTCACCCAATATAATGGTGTTTGGAGAGACCTTCATATTTTCCAGTGTTCTCAGGAAGGCCGAGTGGGGTTCCTGGGTTTGGGAGGGTGGTCTGTAGCAGGCTATAAACTGGAAGGCAGTTTTACCCACTGTTAGTTGCGCATGGATAGTCTCTGATGCTTCGTGCTTTGCCACCAACCTGGAGGTGTGGGTATCTCTGATGAATACTCCCCCTCCTTTTGTGGTTCGGTCCAAGTTTTGGGGCTGAAAAGCATGGTATGAGGTATAACCTGGTAGTGCTGGGGTGCTCTCGGGAGCCCTGAACCAGGTTTCTGTTACTGCACAGATATCGATGTTCT
Organism: Protopterus annectens; assembly: GCF_019279795.1. Lineage (NCBI taxonomy): Eukaryota > Metazoa > Chordata > Ceratodontiformes > Protopteridae > Protopterus > Protopterus annectens. The sequence continues at coordinate 488,521,492 of NC_056749.1, read as the reverse complement.
CCATGCTAAGGAGAGTTCTGGTGCGGCATCTTGAGGTTTAGACTTCTGGCGTTGCAGTAGCATTACTCTTTAGTTCTTTATCCTTGTGATACCTATGGAGGTGGGTTGTCTTTTTTGAGCCTTGCTAAAAAAAGGCATGGGGGGGGTAAGAGCCTTTGCCCATATATCCCCAAGCCCAGGGTGACAGGCGCCCCTAGCGAAGCATCGTGGCTTGTCGAACATATCATCCCAAGCTGACAGGCATTGGATCCCCTTTGAATGACACCAGTACTTAAGCCAATTGTTGAAATTGATCATCTTGTCTTCATATTGTGGCATCATTCTTGGTGAGGGTAAGATGCTACTCAAGGTCAGGGTCATACCGGCCTGGGCTACATGCTCAGAGAGCTCCTTTATGTCTCTCTTCATGTAGTCCAGGGAGGTACATCTCAGGTCATTCACACCAGCATGGACAATGACCGAGTCATATTTGTACTTGCCTTGGAGTGACCTGAGTGCTTGTGTTATGTGGCGGATCCTAGCACCCGACAGGCTGCTCACCGTGACCCTCTCCTTGCCCCAGATGTCAGGGGGGGAGCAATTAAATATAAAAGTACAATGATATGCCTCCAGCAAAAAAGCAAATACACCAAAAAGGCTTTTAAGCATAGTAAAATAAAGTAGAGGTACAGCCAAAAGAAGTTAGGGAACTGGAGGGAGGGTAACCAGGACTGCAACAGTGAATACACTCGAACATCTACATTTATGCTAAGTGTACACAACTGTACTATGTTCTTCGTGTTTCACTGCTGCAGTCATTACATTTGGGTAGATTCCCAAAGCTACGGTTGGGAGGAGGAAATTAGATAGCATTAGGACCAGCTATAAGGCCCTGCAAGACTGCAGTGGCAAAGCCAGCTCTGGATTTAGAGAAAATTGGCAAATGATAATGCTTGGTGAAAGTATGTACAGAACTCCAGGTAGCAGCTTCTAGGATGTCCCTGGTAGGGACACCTCTGAGAAAGGCTGTAGAGGTAGATGCAGCCCTGGTGGAGTGAGGTCTGATCACATGGGAGATAGGTTTCCCATAGTGCTTATAGCAGAAATGAATGTAATGGCCTATCCATTTAGAAATGGTTTGCTTTGAAATAGCCTCCCCCTCTGCCCCTGCAGCAAATGCTACCAGCAGTTGTTCAGATTTCCTTTGAGGCTTAGTCCTGTCCAAGTAGAATCTGAGTTGTCTGTGCACATCTAAGGAATGCAGTATCCGTTCCACTTTGTTCTGTGGATTGGGAAAGAAGGTTGGCAAATGAATGAACTGATTAAGAGCCACACTGGATACCACCTTGGGCATGAAGTACGAATTGGTTCTGAGGGACACCCTGTCCGCATGAAAGATGATGAAAGGCTCCACTGCCATAAGGGTCTGTAATTCAGATACCCATCTAGCTGAAGTGATTGCTAAAAGGAAAGCTGGTTTCCAAGAAAGTAATTTTAAATCTGCAGTAGCAGCTGGCTCGAAAATAGGTAGAGTGAGTTTCTCCAAAACAAAGTTAAGGTCCCAGGCTGGGGTTGGAGCTCTCCTGGGTGGTCTCAAATTTTTGGCCCCTCTGAGGAATTGCTTGAGCAGTGGATGAGAGAAGGGGGGGGTTCTTTGTTATAATTAGCTGAAATGGCTGAGGCATGGATTTTAATGGAGGAAAAAGACAGGCCCTTGTGAAGCATCTCAGTTAAGTATTGTAAAATCTGAGGTAAACTGGGTGCTGCTGTGCTTATCCCTTGAGATTGGTTCCAGGCACAGAATCTTTTCCATTTTTCAGCATAGGATTTTCTAGTGCAAGGCCTCCTTGCCTCTAAAATGATATCCATCACAGGTTTACTGAGGGAAGGTAAAGGAGAGACTATGTAATTAGCCAGGCTGCAAGGTTCAGTGTTTGAAGCTGAGGGTGGAGAATCTGGTTCTCCTGCTGAGACAACACGGAAGGAGTCTGAGGCAGGTGCCATGGGAATAACCATGACACACTGCACAGGAGGGGGTACCAGTGTTGGCGTGGCCAGTCTGGAGCAATCAAAATCATCCTTGGTTTGTCCTGTTTGATTTTTAGTAGTACTTTGGAGAGCAGAGGCAGAGGGGGGAAGGCATAGACTGATAGTTTTTTCCAGCTGAAGGACAGAGCATCCACATTCCAGGCTTGTTTGTGGGGAGTCCTTGTGCAAAATTTGTCCAACTGGTAGTTCTGGGGAGAGGCAAAGAGGTCTATATCTGGGCTCTCCCATTTGCTTGTCAACATGTTGAAAATCCTTGGTTCCAGTTTCCAATCGTGTGGGTCCATGAGGTTTCTGCTTAGTCCGTCTGCCAGTGTATTTAACTTTCCTGGCAGGAAATGAGCTTGTAGGTGCACTTGGTAGTTCAAGGCTGTGTTCCACAATGCCATGGCTAGTCTGCAGAGGGGGTATGAATGTGTACCCCCCCTACTTGTTTATGTACCACATAACAGTGGTGTTGTCTGTCTTTACCATTAGTTGTCCTGGAAGAATGTGGTCCTTGAAGGCTGTCAGAGCATTCTGTACAGCTAACATTTCTTTTTGATTGATATGCAGGTGCATTTGACTTGGGTTCCATTTGCCCTGAATGTGCTTCCCTGCCAGGTGAGCCCCCTATGCATAGTCTGATGCATCTGCTGTTAGGGTTTGGGCAGCAGGGGGTGGTGTGAAATGTAGTCCCTCGTTTTGGTGGCAGGCCTCTGCCCACCAAAGGAACTCTAGGCGTAGGCAAGGTATGACAGGAATCATTGCTTCGAAATCCTGAGAATGTTGACACCATAGGCTTTTTAGATACCACTGTGGTTTCCTCATATGCAGTCTTGCATATGGAATTAGAAGAATGCAGGAGGCCATGAACCCCAAAGCTTGCAGTATTTGTCTTGCAGATAGCAGGGTTTTTGTGGCCACTTGTTTGAAGTAGGTTGTCAAATTAATTATTTTCTCTGGAGTGAGGTAAACCATCTAGGAAGTTGTATTCAAGCTTGCTCCCAGGAATATAATTTGTTGACAGGGTACCAGGTGTGATTTCTTTTTGTTTATGGTGTACCCCAGCCAAGTTAGAACCCTTAGTACAAAGGCTAGATGATTCAAAAGTATGTCCTGGCTTTCTGCCTGAATTAGACAATCGTCCAGGTATGGGTATATCTGAATATTTCTTTGCCTGCAAAATGCAATAACTGAAGCTAGGCACTTTGTGAACACCCTGGGCGCAGTAGATAACCCAAAGGGCAGTGCAGAGAACTGATAGTGGTTGTATAGCCTGCTTTGAAGCGCAGGTATCTTCTGCAAGATTCCCTGATTGGGATGTGCAGGTGTACTTCTTTTAAATCTAGGGTTGTCAACCAGGCATCTTTGCCTAGCATAGGAAGTAATTGGCGAAGAGTCAACATCTTGAATTTTGGAATCTCCAAAAAGGTGTTTAGAGTAGACAGGTCCAGGATAGGACACCATGGATTGTATTTTCTGGGTACCAGGAAAAGTCTCAATTAGAAAGCTTGTCCCTTTTCCTCTTCTGGTACCAGTTGAATAGCCCCCATGCTCAAGAGAGACTGTACTTGTTTTGGGGCCTCTGCACACTGATTTGGGGGTAGGTCCGGCCACTAGCTTGGTGTTGGCAACATGTGGAAGTGAAACCTGTATCCCTGGGAAACTATATTTAAAATCCATTTGTCCTGGGTAATGAGTTCCCAGTTCTTTGCATGAAGAGCAATTATTCCCCCCCCAAAGGGGCAGTCAGTTGATAAGTGTTTGGAAATTTTTAAAAGTCGTCATTGAAACAGTTTACCATGGAGGGAGTCTTATTACTCCCAGATTTGGAAGTGGAGGCTCCCCACTGCTTAGTCCTGTGTGTCCCCTGGGACTGAAACCTGGGGTTTTTGCTGCGTCTGGGTTTGGCTTGAGAAGACCTGGAAAGGACCAATTCTTAGAGGGCCAGTGCCTACTAAATCTATGAGTCTGAACTTGTAAGAAATCTTTAACAGTTTGCATAGATTTAGCTTTATCTTCCATCTTTTTAAGAACTTCCTCAGCTTGGTTGCCAAACAGGCAGTCCTGATTTAAGGGAGCATCCAACAATTTAGCTTTAACATGATCAGGCAAAGATTGCTCCTTAAGCCAAGCATGCCTTCTGAGCACAGACCCAGTAACAGCGGCCCTGCAAGAGGCCTCTAATGAATCAAAACCACATTGCAAAGTATGTTTTCCAACTTGTTCAGCAGAAAGCATTAAATCCTGTAATTCTTTATTTTCCACACAGTCAGGAATCAACATCATTTTCTGTTTAAGCAATCCAATAACATGTTGCTGATACTTTAACATATGAAACTGGCAGTTTAAAGCCCTAATGGCCAAGGTTGCATTAGTGTAAACCTTCTTACCCCATCTATCCAGCGCCCTGGAGTCTCTAGCAGAAGGGGTAGGATTTTTAGCAGTAGAAGCCTTAATGCCCTTGGGCCTCTGTGAAATAGTCTCTTGATCCGCAATAGGATTTTAAAAGGAACTTGTGTGACTCAGGGACCCTGTAGTATCGGTCTGGTTTTCTGGGAGCAGGAGGTAAGGAATCAGGGGGAAAACTAGATTCCAAAAAGGCATCAACGACAATGTCCAGTACAGGAGGAATAGCTAAAAGGCCTATGCTGAGGTAGGAGTAAGAAATCCCTAACCTTCTTTTTTGAATCAGAAAAATCACGGATTTCCGAGTGGAAATGCTCCCTTAGAGTATGTAAGGTTCCCCCAAAAGAAAAATCCTCTGAAGGGGAAGTAGAGGGAATGGAATCCTCTGCATCAGAATCCTCATAAGTAGATAAGGGGAAATCCAGATCATCAGAAGAATCAGAAAGAAAAGAATCCTGGTCAGAAAATTCATAAACCACTTCAGTCCTAGGCTTCTTAGAAAGGGGGGTTGGCTACCCCTTATTAGAGTTATTAGATCTTCATCCATTCTTATCATTTGTTTTTTGGGCATAGAGGCCTGAGCATGTGGTGTGGGCGTCAGTTTTTTAGGCATGGTTTGAGGTTTAGGCCTAAGAGAAGAAGGAGGCGTTGGTTTAATATGCAAGTCCGTAGACCTGAATACACCCTCAGAAGCCGGTGCCTGCACAACGGCTCCGGACCCATCCAAGGTAGAGACATCCACGGGTTCCATAGTAGAAGTATCTCTCGGCATACCGGACTCCGAATGGGTCTCAGTAGAGGCCTGAGAATCAGAAGTAGCGGGTATCCGGGGCTGCGAAAGTGCCTGAGTACAGCTGAACTGGCGACTGGCTTAGGAGAGGTGTCATCGGCAGTTTTGGACCTCGGTGGCCTGTCTCTGTCTTTATCTTTGCGTTTTTTCGGAATCCCAGTAGTTGGATGGCTAACCGATGACATTTCTGGATAATTAAACCGAGAACCGAAATATTTAGAGGTGAAAATGTACAGATGACGGATAGTGCGCTGAATAAATAAAGCACAAAACCTACAGCAAGGTACGTCGCGGTCAGCGCCTAGGCAAGGAATACAGTACGAATGAACATCTTTATGAGGTATTTGCTTTCCACAAGTAATGCAATTATTAACTTTTACTGACATGGGTAAGGAACAAGAAGTTGTTTCCCCAACTGGGTACTTAGCTTTCAGTTGAAGACTTCGGTTCTGAAACTCGAAAATGAAAATGTCAAGAGTCGGCCAACCGGCACTTGCGAACTGCTTCTACTTTGGGCACCACACGGCAAGGAAGACTGATGTAATGGCGTCAGCTGCATGCTTTATACCCCTGACAACCTGACATCATGGAAGAAGGGACAGCAACCGACACAGGACCCAAGACTTTGTTAATCAGGCAGACCGTGGGCTACCTGCAAGCAGATAACCCAAATGTAATAACTGCAACAGTGAAACGCGAAGAACATTAAGAAAACGGTCGTAAGACGTACGGCACTAAAACCATACAATTTATTATTCAGAAATGGGTAAGCACTTCCACCACCATCCCGGTGGCTTCCTCAGACCATGAACAGCAGCAATGCAAACAATGCATTAAATATATTACAAATTACTCAAATTTTCTGCTTCCCATTAAACAAATTAATTAAATCAATTTCACCTTTCACATTCAGCTTTATATCCCCACTTCCTAGTACATTAGGCGGCATGTCCCCTTTTGAATCTGACATCATCCAGCAATCAACAGTACTACTTTAAAGGGGAAACCCAATGGAAAATAACATTCACTAAAAATTCATGCATAAAATTCATTCAAAAACTAAAAAACATAAAATACATCTGAAACCAACACGTATACTATATAATACATATAAATCTATACATTCAATCCTAATGTTTAATGTATAAAAACAACTAATATACATTAAGCACATATAACTTTTATAAACTCCTATCACTATATAAACGTGCAGAAATATATTAAAATGCATTTACAGTCACTAACTCCTAACTCCCCAGGCATCCAGAATGGGCTTAACTGAAACCTTCCCATTAAGGCCAAAGCCCTTCTCTGCTCTATCTTGGAGGATCCCCCTAAGCTCACTACTCTCCACCTTATTCCTGATGTCCCCCATCCTATCTCCTGTACTCACTTTATCAATTACCATAAACAAAAACTTATGCAACCCATTACTTGTCAAATCATATCTGGATAGGGCGCTAACTGAATCCTTAGTTCTCAAGACTGCTGACATGTTCTTTAATTCTGTCCCTTAACATGTGAGTAGTCAATCTCTATATAGAAATATTGACAGCATTCACACTGAACCAAATACACAACATGTTTGGATGTACACTCTGCTGCAACCTTAAAATCATATACTTAACCCATACCCGGGTGTGTGGATCTACTACATTTTCTGTAACTACACCAATTACAATGTCCACATGGACACGTCCCCCAAACAATGTCCATTGGATCACATTTAGGATAGCACAACATCCTTTTCATATTCTTCCGATTCCTATACTGGAAACTCTATGCATCACCCACCACTTTTCTAACCTTAACATCTGTCAATAAGATGGGCCAATGTTTTTCTAAAATAATCTTTACTTTCCCAATGTCACTAGTGTATGATGTCAAAACATCAACTCATCCTTTTACTGTTATCCCTTCTTCATACCTCACCACATCAATCACAGTTGAATAATATGGCCTTGCTCTACCTGTCCTCAATCTAGTTACTTCATCTCCCTCTCCATATAACCTCGAGACCTTAAATCATGCTTCAAAATCTTCATTCCATCCTCAAAATCCCCCACCTCTTTACTCAACCTGGACACACGCATCCCCTGACCTTTCACAACATTTCCAAAGGTCCTCCTAGGATGCATGCTAGTCCTATGAAGGAGCGTACTCCTGTAACACTCATTCCTACACAGTCTACTGTCCAATCTCCCATTACAGATTTCTCAACATGCACATCCAAATAATTTATCTGTATACTAGAAGACCTCATGGTAAACTTAAGAAAAGCAGTGGTGTCATGTAACTTCAACAAACAAATCGAGCTCCATGTGTGTGCCAACCCACAAAATAAAAATATCGTCCACAAAGCGACAATAGTATTTCACACATCTCAGATGTAAATCCATCTTAAACACCAAATCTACATCCTATTGCAAGCATCACTGTGTTGGCGTAGCTATTAGCACAACTAGTGCCCATAGCTATGCCCTTACGTTGAAAATAGTACAACCCATCAAATACAAACACAACCCATCACATACAAAAATTGTTATTCAACACTGTTTTCATAAATAAACTAAGTAAATCCACCAACCTCTTTTCATACTCACTATTCCCCAACAAATATTTTCTCAGATACTCCACTCCAGTATTACTGGGAATACTGGTAAACAGGGAAACCACATCTAAGGTAACGAACAAATTCCTGTATCCCTTGATAACCTTTCATAAACATATACAAATCCTGTAAAAAACTGTTTCATGTCCTCAAGTACATTTGATCTATCTAGCACCTGTCTAAGGTGCTTTTCTATAAACACTGAAAAGGGTTCCATAAGCCACCAACTGCCTGCCACAATGGGTCTAAAGGGTGGTTTCATTGGGTCCTTATGTATCTTTGGAGAGCCTTGAAACATAGGTATAACTGGATGTTCAACATTCAAAAACTGCATCATCTCCAAATTGATCTCATATTGCATCAGTTATTTAACATAAGGTGTACATTTCTAATCATACAATCAATATGATGCATATAAACCTCTTTATATACACTATCACACAACATCAATTTCAAAGATGTAATATATTTTACGTTGGGTTTCCCCTTTAAAGTAGCACTTTTGACTGCTGAATGATGTCAAATTCAAAAGGGGGCATACGCGCCTAGTGTACTAGGAAGTGGGGGTGTAAAGCTCAATGTGAAAGGTGAAATTGATTTAATTAATTTGTTTAATGGGAAGCAGAAAATGTGAGTAATTTGTAATATATTTAAATGCATTGTTTTCACTGTTGTTGTTCATGGTCTGAGGAAGCCACTGGGATGGTGGTGAAAGTGCTTACCTATTTCTGAATAAAAAATTATATGGTTTTACCGCCATACATCTTACAACAGTTTTCTTGTTTTGTTACTTGTTTGCTGCTACTGTATTGCGGTTGTAAGTTTGCCTGCATTGTTTTTTTCTTCATATTTATTAGTTTTAAAATCATTTACTTCATATTGTTTTAATAGGTTTTAAATGGGCAGATCTGTTTAATTTTTCAACATTTGGTAAACACTGGATAACATTACAAGCAATTGGTAAAAATAATGTTCTGAATAGTAATTAATAAAGTGATTACACTGTATGACAAGTTCACTGTACTTAAAGGAGAACCACATCCACAGACTCAAAAAACATGTTTATTTCATCATGTTTTGGTGTTTCTTATATTTTAAGATCACTCTGGGACCATTTACAGGTTTTTAAATATTTTTATACATAATTTCCGAGTCTGCCACATGGGGTCTAACATCTTGAAGTGATCTTGATTGTTTAGTCCGTTTCTAGGTATCCCACAATGCAGTGCGTGTCAGTAAAAATTATATCACACAGGCCTCTTTCTTCCTAAAGTTCTTGTCACTATTGATTGTACATGCATGTGCTGCTGTCTTTCAGTCAGCTTTAACTAACATTTCATTTTGTTCAATGACTACTTAAAACACAAACAGTGCATATGTTACAGAACAGACTTTCAAAGTGCTTTTTACTTATGCTTCCTTGTAGAATAGCTAAATCGCAGTCTTTTGTGAAGCCTGACTTGTACTACTTTGACTCATCTCGCATCCCCCTGCACACCTATCTTTCCTAGCTGCAGAAGTTCTTAGGGTAATTTTAGCTGTTACCTACTGTGAGTGACAGCTCACAGCAGCAGACTTGACTCGTATACTGTTTCCTTGTTCTAGCCTTTACTTTCTGTATGGGTAGGGGAAGGACCAGGGAGCTGTGACATCAGAGTATGGGTGAGTTTTTATGATGGTTGTGGTAATGTTAGTTTGGGGAGAGAACAGGCCAGAAAACTACCTGTATTTATTGGCACTGATGACATCAATGAATTGGAGACTGCAGCAAGCTTTTCCAGGGTGGGATAAAAGTTGTGTGAAAGTGAAACCACCACAGTATGGTAAGTTACTGTTCTATTGGAAAGAAACAATCTATTTAAAACATTTTAAATGCTGTATTTTTTATTCATTATTATTTATAGCAGGGACTGTAAACAGGGAGAAAAAGGACAGAGAAGTTGAGCATTTAATAACAGAATCCCACTGTTGTCCTTTAAACTGCGAGTCTTTGTTGCTTTCATGTTCTGAACAATAGTGAATAAAAAAAACAAACTGGACAATATAAAACCAAAGCAGGTGAGGGGCTTCGCTTCCACCCCCCCTCCCCCTAAATATATATTCTAACTCCAGGATTGCACTACTGTGGGGAAAAGGACATATACCTTTTATTTGCTTTTCTAATTGTCGGGCAAATGAACTGTCAGGCAATTGGGCTGCCTGAAATTTCTGTAGGGCAAATGAACTGTCAAGCAAATGAAGGTGATCCAAATTAAATGCATACAAAAGTAAAAAGATAGATGGTAGCCTGCTAGGTTGAGAATAAAAAACAGGGTGACAAAGTTAATCTACTGGCTGATAAATTCAGCTCAAACTCTTCACCCTCCCATTCCCATTCTGCACCACCAGGAGAAATCCTTTCCAACATTCTTTCCCCAGTTATCAGAAGGGACTAGGTACTGGTATGCACTTGCTAAAGCAAAGAACACTGCCTCCATGTTTCTTGACAACATCCCCAGTTGCCTTCTGAGCAGTCTAAAATATGACTTATCAGAACCATTTTAGGCATTCCAACTACAGCCTTGAAACAGGCTACATTCCAAGTTAATGGAGGACTGCAGACAGTCATTCCCTTCCAAAAGGGCAGACCATCGACCAACACAGTGAACTACAAATCCATCAGTGTAACATGCCTTATATGCAAAGCCACAGAAAGAATTATTAAGGAAATGATAAACAAGGACATTGGCAACCTACAGACACTTGACCCTTCCCAAACTGGCATTAAGGGAAGGTCACACTTACTTAACCTGGTAGAATTCTTGCAGATGGTCAACAAGGCAATAGAGCAGGTTATAACAATGCATACTGAGCATCTTGACCTGGTTAAAGCATATGATGCAATACCCAACACTCAGGCATTGCTGACAAGCTCTATGAGCTAGGTGTAAACCTTTACAATACCTGCTGGATTGATGGCTGGCTTACAGACAGGACCCAAAAAATCAGGATGGGTGAAAATACCTCCAACAAGAGACCATCAGATGACTGCAAATTGGGAGCTATTACTGATCCCTCCCAAGACAAACATCTTGCAAGTGAGTTTAACACAGAAAAAATGACTGGTGCCAAAGCCATGGCACAAAACTCTGCGCCAAAAATGCATTATAATGCCTGTTGGGAAACTGTCAATGCAAGTTAATTACGCCATTGATAAAATGCCCTTAAGAGTCAACACAGTAGAAAGGGATCGGAAACATATGTAGACAACAATCTGACCTTTGACAAACATGCAGTCAAAATAAGAAAATCATTTTATGTCACCGAACTTATAGGAAGGGCTATGACATTCAGACACAAGAAAATTATACTACCATTATTCTGCCCTTATCAGACCTATTACTGAATACAATGCCCCCTTTGGCATTATCTAACCATAGACTTGGAACAGTAGGAACACCCACAAAGGTTTCTAACCTGGAGAACTCAGGGCATGAATACCCTGTCCTACAATGATCAACTAAAGGCTCTGTGTCTCTGTATTCAGTCTCCTACAGCCTGCTGAGAGGGGATCTTTGCCTGGATTACAGGGTTTCCTCAGACCCAGTCCTGATGGATCTGCTGCAAATATATAAAACAAACAGCACCAGAAGCACTAGATCAAGGGATATGAACTTCACTTGTGACAAAGAGAATGTGCTGGAGAGACCAGTAGCATAGCTAGGGAGAGGAAAGAGGGGCAACAGCCCCAAGCACAATGTGCTGAGGGGTGCAATCAGCCCGATCTTGATCACTCAAATGTAATACACATTCTGTGTTTTTTTTTTTTTTTTTTTTTTAACAAAACCCTGAATGCTGTATTGCTCCATGCAAGCAGGGTATAAACTGTAGCAACTGTTTGCTACTCTTTAAAAGGAATTTTTTTTTTTTTTTAACTAAAGCATGAGAGCTGAAGTACTCCATGAAGGCCTGGTATAAACTTTAGCAAACCGTTTAAAAAATGTTTCTTTTAAACTGTACTAAGTAAAATATGTTAAAGGAGGGTTGGGGGGCAGGGCACAGAAACAGGACCTGAAAGGCTGGGGCTGGAGAGAGGTGTGATGCATCTGGCCATCTGGTTGGTGCACCAGTAGAAGGAACATCTGTTTTTCCCCCACTATTTTTTCCTGGAGGAATGGGGGACAGGGTGCTCAGATCTAACTGTAATAAGCAGATCACTTACAGCTTATCACAATTAAGTGCAGAGGGAGGTGGGGAGCTAGTTCACAGCACTGGCCCAGGGTGCAAACTGGGCCAGCTACTCTCCCCATCCATGTAAAACAGAGTTCATACTGACCAGATTTAAATAAAACCTTGACTATTAGGGTTGCCACCTGTTACTTTCCCTGGACTATCTGGAAATCAATTAGATTGCCCAGATATCATTGCTGGAGCTGTCCTGTGTCCTGACATAGTGCTCTTCAAACTATCTGGAGATATACAGAGCTGAGTATATTTTTCTGGCACTTCAGAGTTGTGTACTGGTAATTGTTATTTGACTAATTTTATATCATTGCTGGTGGACTTCAGAATTGTGCACTGTTATTTTTGCTTCACTGTATAGTTTTTCAGATCTCTGCTGAAGGTGTTGGTTTTCCCATACCCACCCTCCCTATTCTTTTGCTGCTGTTTAAATTTGGAGGCTTTTACAGTTGCCCGCCCCCATTGTAGATTTGATCTGGGACACTCCCCCCAGTACCATCTCTTTACCTCATTCTACCTAACCGACTCCTTCTGCACTTGTTTTTAGTCATTTTTAATTTAATTGCATTTTTTTAAACTGTTTGGTCTAACATTGCTAAATACTCAAGTGTGCTAGCTTGCACTGCATTTGAATTGCTTTTACTGCTGTTTTAGCTGCTTTTCTGTGTGTATATATATATATATATATATATATATATATATATATATATATATATACACACACACACACACACACACACACACACACACACACACACACACACACACCTTTCCTGTAACTAGTGTAGTCCAGATTCAGATTTGCTGTATCCAGGACTGTATGTAAGCTTCTGAGCCCCTCCCAGCCTTCTGTGTTGGAGGGAAGCCTAGCTTATCAGTGGGATGGTAAGCACTAGGTAACCTATCTACCACATAGGGAGTGGTTCTGGCCCAGAAATTGCAGTTATTGGCCGTTTGGGCAGTTTTTCCATCTCTCTCAACTTTCTGATTTAAAAGCCCGCATTTGCACTTGTTTCCCCCCTTTTCTGTAACTAGTTTAGTCCAGATACAGATTCTTAGTTGTAGCACCTGAATTTACTTATTCGTGATCAGCACTTATTCAGAACTTGTAAGCACTAAATAACCTAATTACTACAGCACTCAACCTTCATTACCTACAGGAAAACAGTTTTGGTACTTACTTTCCTCACTTGCTTAGAGAAAAACATCTCCTGTACTCACTTTCCTCACTTATCTAGAGGAAAATATTTTTTTTATTCAGGCATGTCCAAGGGTCAGCTCCCAGTGTTCTCTCCTGTCTATCTGATGAATCTGGGCATCTTGGGGCAATGTAGAAATTGCCTCATGTACACAGACAACCCTCGCCTCCTACCACCCAACACTACAACCTGTGAGAGATGCACTTATCTAGCCAAACTAGAGGTAAAGCTCTCTCCAATCAAGACTGAACTTGACAGTCAAGAGGAGAAGGTAAACGCACCACACCACACATCACATAGTCTCACTAAATCTACACCACCAAAATCCACACATAGAAACACAAAAACATTCGCGGAGGCTCTCAATAATAACCTGCTCAAGCAAGAGAGACCTCCAAAGTAGAAATGCAAACAATCTCCACCCCCAACACAACCCAAATGACACATAGCCCGGAGACTCAGTGTGCCACTCAACCACAGCCAATAAGGCAAAACAACGTACCCAACACACCAGTCACAGGTGACTCTATAGTCAGGCACACTGATGTCCCACTCACCAGGCTAAACAAGGAGAAGGTTACTGTCAGCTGCCTGTCAGGTGCTAGGACCCGCCACATAACCCACACACTCAAGTCACTCCACAAGTACAAATATGACTCTGTCATTGTCCATGCTGGTGTGAATGACCTGAGACGTACCTCCCTGGACTACATGAAGAGAGACATGGAAGAGCTCTCCGATCTTGTAGCCCAGGTAGGTATGACCCTAGCCCAGAGTAGCATTCTGCCATCACCCAGAATGATGCCGCAGTACAAGGACAAAATGATTGACTTCAAAAACTGGCTAAGCTTCTGGTGCCATTCTAAAGGGATCCAGTATCTGTGTGCCTGGGATGACATGGTCAACAGACCACGATGCTTTGCCAGAGATGGCCTGCACCTGTCACCACTGGGATTCCGGATACTGGCTAAGGTTTATGCCGCCCATATAGTGCCTTTTTTAGGCAAGGTTCAAATGACAAATTCACCACTGCAACAGGAACAGGCAAGCAAAAACTGAGGGTGATGCTACTCAGTGCTAGAAGTCTCAATCTCAAAATGCACTCACTCGAGGCACTTCTTAAAATGGAGAACACAGATATCTGTGCAGTGACTGAGACCTGGTTCAAGGCTCCAGAGAGCACCCCTGCACTACCAGGCTATAACTCATACCACACTTTTCAGCCAGGTAACCTGGACTGGAACACCAAAGGCGGAGGTGTGTCCATATTCATTAAGGACATCAACACCTCCAGGCTAGTTGCTCAGCATAATGCAGCCGTGGTTATTCAAGTGCAACTAACTCTGGGCAAAACTGCAATCCAAATTGTAGCTTGCTACAGATCACCCAGCATGCCCCAGGATTCCCACTCCTCTTTTCTTGATGTAGTGGAAAATATTAGGGTTCAACCAAACACCCTAATAATGGGCGATTTCAACTACCCCATCATTAACTGGGAAAACTACTCATGTACCAACTCCTTCGCTCAACACTTTCTGGAATTCATAAACTCCAATGCCCTGGATCAACTTATCCACACCCCCACCAGGGGCAACAATATCCTAGATCTAGTCATTACCAACATGAGTGACTGGTGTTCCACACCTGAAGTCAATGCCTCATTGGTCCGATCCGACCATAAGCTAATTACCCTAGATATCCACATCCTGCCCCCACCCCCCATTAAGGAAACCATGGTAAAACATTTCTCCAAAGCCAACTTCATGCTTCTTAAGACAGAAGTGGTGAACTTCATGGCACTCATGCAGATGGACAATACAGTTACGACTACTGAATCCTACACAACCGCACTTTATAAGCACTTACATGAGTGCATGGATTGTGCTATCCCAAACAGAACCAAGACGCTATCCTCCAAAAAAAGGAAGCCAATCTGGTGGTCCCCTTCCATAAACAAACTGTACAACAGAAGGAAGAAACTGTTGCAAATGACAGTAAAATCCCATGAGTGGAGGAGCTCCTTGGTCAGCCTCAGTAAGAAGCTGCGATCCCTGAAAAAATCATCCAAAGCTAGTTACGAAAACAAAATCGCCACTTATTCTAAAGACAACCACAAAGCATTCTATAGCTATGTCAAGAATCTCAATGGCAACACTCAGATCTGCTCTGAGTTACAGCACAATGGCACTAATTATACAGACACAACTGATATTGCCAACATCCTGGCAAATAGGTTCAGTGCTAACTTTACCCTCCTCTCACCCCCTAAAGAGATGGTCTCTATACCGGAAGAATGCAAAGTTCCTGTAATCACAGCTGCACAGTTAAAAACCACACTCTCCAAAGCCAAGAACACAGCATCCATGGGACCAGACAACATCCCATTGCTGCGTTCGACATGAACTACAGAACAAACTGGCACCCCGCCTAAGTACCATGTTCAATCATAGCCTCACCTCAGGCTTTGTGCCTGCTGAATGGCGCACAGCGATGGTTATCCCACTCCACAAAAAAGGGGGAGCCACCACAGACCTCAGGAACTACTGCCCCATTAGCCTGAAGAGCCTGGTCTGCAAGGCCATGGAACTTATAAACAAAGACATTGGCAATCTCCAAACTCTGGACCCCACCCAGTTCGGGTTTGTAAAAGGCAGATCATGTCTCCTAAACCTGACAGACTTATTTGACGCAGTCACCAAAGCCGTAGAAAAGGGTAAGGTGGTTCACACAGCCTATCTAGATCTTGCCAAGGCTTTCGACACCATCCCCCACTCTGGAATTATAGATAATCTCACTAAACTAGGTATAAATCCCTATGTCACAAGATGGGTTGCCAACTGGCTCCTGACAGACCCCACACTGTGAAAGTAGCAGACTCCAAATCCGACTTCAGACCAGTGACAAGTGGAGTACCACAAGGTTCAGTCCCGGGTCCTCTCCTGTTTGGTATCTACTTCTCTGAAGTACAGGCTAACACAGAAGGTCTTTGGCTAATGAAGTTTGAAGATGACTGCAAACTAGGAGCCATAATCGAAACTCCTAACGATGTGGACATCCTACAAAAGGGCCTCACTTTGAGACAGATGCCTGGTGTCCAAACCATGGCCACAAACTCAATGCCAAAAAGTGCATAGTCATCCCCTTTGGAAAAACTCTGTACCCATGAACTACAACACAGGCAGTAGTATACTTAACACCAAAAGTGTGATAAGAGACCTTGGGACACAGGTGGAAAGTAGTCTCTCCTTTGATAACCACATTGCCACAGTAGTCAGAAATCCTTCTACGTGGCACACCTCATTACAAAAGGTTTCTCATCCAGAAAAAAAGAGGTCATTGTTCCCCTCTACTCATCACTCATTAGACCCATTATAGAGTAAACGCCCCTTTTGGTATGTACCTCACAAGACATCTACAACAACTGGAAAGGTCGCAGAAATACCTCACAAAGAGGATTACCGGCCTCAAAGAGATGCTCTACGCAGACCGTCTCAAAAAACTCCAACTTTACTCCGTCGCATATCACCTACTCAGAGGTGATCTCTGCCTAACATACAAAGCTATGTCAAACCCAGAGCTGTTGGACATGCTCCACTTAAAGAAATCCCAATCCCTTCGAGCTACACGCTTGAGGGGCCTAAACCTCGTCACCACAATAAACAGAACATGCCGGAGGGATTGATTCCTGTCCCAGAGACTTCCCATACTCTGGAATAAACTACCTATCTATATCAAACAAAGCTCCTCATTAGCACTCTTCAAGAAAAATCTTGATGACTGGATAGAATATAGGAAATTCACCCTGGGGATCACCTCTGTGGCTCTGCTCAACAATGGCACAGGAAAATAATTTTCTTGGGTAGCAAAAGCCAGGGTACCTTTTTGGCTGGGCTTGTATAGGCCCCAGGGCCAATAGCCTAGTACTACCTTTGAACTCCAGAAAACATTGTTCAAACTCTAGTAGCAGCAAAGTTATTATTTTTCTTTTGTTAAAATATAGTAAATCAGTAGATTTACTGTGCTTTTCTGTATATAAAAAAAAAAGCACTGCAAACCAGGAAAAGAGGACGTCCATGGCCCTGGTTCAGTTTCAACCACAAGGAAAGGTGGCAACCCTATTGACAACTGGATGAGAAATCTTAAATTTACCCACGGTCCAGCCTCCCATGTCAATTACAGACAGAAGCAGTCAATAAGTGAAGTATTTATCCTACGCCCCCCCCCTTACAAATCCTTAGCTACCTGCCTACTAATATACTTGGGACCTAAATGTTTAGGGGCGCAGGAACAGGCTTGTAAGGAGTCTAGCGGTTGTTATCCTAATTACCTGTGACCTATTTATGACTTTTAGGTCAGTGCTTGATGTAGTTCTGTAAGTTTTCCCAATAAAATAATTATGACAGCAGATACATCACCTGTTTGCAAATGCAGCCAAAATTTTCGAGCTACATTAATTCCAAAGAGTTTTCCTAATGTGAAAGACAGACTAAGTAAACTGTATTACCTGTAAGAACCTACCATCTGCTGACTGTGGATCTAGTGCAAACGTCCACTTGTGACACAGTTGTGACTACAACAAAAGGGTTACCCTACTGACCAGTACCCTACTACAGACCTAGCAATGCTGAGAAAGCTGGGGTTATCCACATAGATACTGACAGGATAATACTGCTGTAGTGTTTTTTTTTTTTTTTGGGGGGGGGGGGGGGTTAAATACCAAAGAACTTTTAATGTAGTTTAGAAGTTGATTTAGTGCTGGGGAAACCTCTCCTCTAGTCCTTAATTTGCAAGCAGTATAGGTTCACAGGTAAATACAAGGCTAGCTGTGCTTGCAGGCCATTTTGAGCCTAACCCGTTCTGTTTTGGTGCTTGAATTAACCTATCCCATTTGGTGTTAGACTGGCCTTAATCATCCTGTGGTCAGTAATCATATATTACCCCTAGTGAGAATAACTGGGGTCATACAATAGATAACTTGAGGGGACTCGTGCATGGGATAAAGCATTTAGGAACTGCCTCTGGCCATTAGTAGTACAGGGGGTAGTCCTGGGATAAATTTTCTGCTTCCCATGCACAGATCCAAGCTGCACTTGAGTATAGATGGGGATGAGCTTTGTTTTACATGGCTAGGGAACCTGCTCCAGAGCAGTGGTATCCTCTGAGAAAAAAACTCTCCTTCCAAACCATTCTGTGGATGTTGCAGAAAAGGTTTAGATGTCACTTAACTTGCTGATGTGCAGTAAATCCAGCGGTATTGGGTCAGAGGATGCCTTGTATGCTAGACACAGGTCATCGCACATCAGTCTGTGGGATACAGTACAGTTACAAGGCTTTAAGTCGGTCCATTTAGGACACATTCCTTAGGCCTTGTATCCTTTTAGAAAGGTATCTCTGTGGGCGCTCCAGTTGTTGCATGTGTCTGGACAGATGCAGGCCAAAGTGAGCATTATACTCAAAAATTAACACTAATTGATCAATTAACTAACATAACCAAAGAGTACACACACACACACAAACACACACACACACAGAGTAAACAGTCATATATGTGCAAAAATAACATTTTACAATCACTTTATACAGAAGGATTTAACAGTGATGAAACTTGCACTGCTTGGACCAAAAGAGAACGCAATTCTTCATTTTACAAAATTGCTGTTTACTAGAATAGGCCAGGTCAATGATATTGTATCTCTTCTGAATAAAATTAACTCCACACTAATTGTTCTGAGGAGGTAAAATTACATATATTTACTACCAGTGTTTTTTTTTTTGGGGGGGGGGGGGGCGCATATCTTTCAAATATCCCTGGTTTTGCCTCAGACCTGTTCTGTTCCTTGCAACAAAACTGAGAAGGTTAAATACTTAAACGATTCCAAGTATTAATACAAACACTTTTATTCTATAAGTAAATATTGTCAATATTCCAAAAAAGAAGTTATGGCTCACCATAACATTCCATCTGTGTTCATCTTCTTTCATTCATCACTGATGGGTTCGGTTCCGAGTCCCGGAACTGAGTCGGTATTTTTACCAAGCTTGCACCAGCCGAAAAAACACTTGAGCCAAGTCTCTAACCAGAATGCACTTCTTCTTTGCGAGAGAAAGAGAGGTAAAACCGAGGCCACTTCTGCGCAAATACCCTAGGAACCACTTAGACCCTAAACATCCCCCAGGAGCCTTTGGAGGGGGAAGGAGGGTGGAAAGTGATGAATGAAAGAAGATGAACAACACAGATGAAACGTCATAAGACATAACTTCTTTATCTGATGTTGTTAATCTTCTTTCCATTCATCACTGATGGGACAGAATCCCAAGCTACATTGAGGTCCATGGGCAGCCCATACAGAAGAAGATTCCTGAGTACCATTGAGCCGAAGGCAGCTCTCCCTCTGGAGACCAAGTCCAATTTGTAATGACTGAGGCTTAGCCTAAGTAGCCTAGAATGGAAAGCTACAGATGTTGCCATAGATCTACTGGAGTGAGCTTTAACTTTTGGCATAGATTCATTACTGAGGGAATAGATGAAATGTATGCAGTCCCTTAGCCATTTTGATAATGTAACCTTGGAAACCGCCTCTCCCATTCTGGGCCCAGAAAAGGAGATGAAAAGCTATTCAGATTTACGGATAGGTTTGGTCCTGTCTAGGTAAAATCTCAGTTGTCTATGTACATCTAAGGAGTGAAGGCAGTACTCTCCTCTACTGGCAAAATTCAGAAAGAATACAGGCAGATCAACGGTCTGGTTTATGGAGAATTCAGAAACAACTTTTGGAAGGAAGGAAGGATGGATTTGTCCGAAGTGATACTCTGTCATTATGAAAGACCAGATAGGGCCTCTTGATACACAATGCCTGCAGCTCCGAGACCCTTCTGGCAGACGTGATGGCTATATCAAGAACAAGGATTTCCAAGACAAAAACTTTAGGTCACACTTCGCAGCAGCTTCAAACTTAACCAAGTACTGAAGCACCGCAGTTACTGGAGTCGAATACGGGTCTAACATGTTATCCTTGGACAAGATGGAGAACCTTTTTCCATTTATCCTGATATAATCTTCTGGTAGATGGTTTATGACAGGCCAGAATAATATCTCGAACAGACGAGGAGAGATTAGCTTGCCAGGCGACAAATGGAAGTGGAGAAACCAAGATGTCAGCTTGAGACAGGACAGATTTGGGTGACTCAACCCTTGGGGGTGCTTAATCAGATCTGGTAGAGGGTTCAGAATTCACGGCGGGTATACTAGGTGAGGCAAAAGGAAAGGGAACCAAACCTGAGGCCAGAATGGAGCTATGAAGATCACCTTGTATCTCAACAGAAGAGCTTTCTTTACAAATTGTGGAATCAGAGGGATGGTAGGATAAGTGTAAAGAAGTCCCATGGGCCAATAGTGGATTAGAGCATCCCTCGGTGACTTCCCCTCTGGGGGAAGTAGGGCAAAACAGCTGCTGCACTTGTTGTTTGAGGGGGAGGCGAAAAGATCGCAGCAAGGCTGGCCCCAGTGGCTGAAAATTTGTGTCACCACCTCGGGGTTGAGGGACCACTTGTGAGACAGGAGGATGCATCTGCTCAGTTTGTCCGCAATCACGCTGGAGCTCCCCGTGACATGCGTTGCTATCAGAAAGCAGTTGGAAGCTATCGCCTACTACCAAATTCTCATGGCTTCTCGACATAGGGGGTAGGACTTGGTTCCTCCTTGCTTGTTGATGTACAAAACCACTGGCATATTATCTGACTTGCAATTGTCCCGGAAGGGAGAGCTGAATGAAAGGCCTGCAATGCTAAGAGCACTGCTCTCAACTCCAGAACACTGATATGCAGGTGGGCCTCTGAGATAGACCATGTGCCTTGGACAGTCTTTCCCTGGAAATGCCCCCCCCCCACATCAGATCAGGAAGCATCTGTGGTCACAATGGCTCTCGGCTGAGAGGGTTGAAATGGGCAACTCCAAAGTTTTTTGTCTGGCCTCATCCACCACTTTGCAGAAGTTGGTTATTCGAATCTGGTAACCGAGGGGGTGATTGTTTGGGAACCACTGACAAAGAAGGAGCCACTGCAGGATCCGCATATGTAGCTTTGCTAGAGGCAGTATTGCTGAAACTTTTGTTTGAGAAAGTGTCACTCGGAGTTGAAGTCTCAATCAATGGAATCTGTGACTAGGGAGTGATGCTAGACAGGACTGGGTATTGAACACTGCTCCAATTAATTCCATTTGTTGTATGGGGGTAAGGTTTGATTTCTCCCAATGTAGCGTTATTCCCAACAATTTTGTCAGAGAGAGAGAGTATAATGCAGTGCTGTTACCAGAAGATGCTCGATGGGGGCGGGGAGGAGCCATTCGTCCAGATATGGAAACCCCTGGAATCCTTGTAGTCTCAAGTGAGCTGTGGCCACTGCCATGCATTTCGTAAACACTCTTGTAGAGAGACCAAATGGCAGGGCAATAAATTGATAATGACCAACTCCTAGCCAGAAGCGAAGCAGACTCCTGGAACATTTGTCCATCTTGAGGTGGTAATATGCATCCTGGAGATCTATTGAGCACATCCAATCGACTTCTCTTAAAAAGGGAAGAATAGACTGAACCGTGACCATCTGGAATTTGGTTTGGGTGACAGACCTGTTTAAGCTGCTGAGATCCAAAATGCGTCTCCAGTCCCCTGTCTTTTTTGGCAACAAAAAGAATCTGGAGTAAAATCTGGATCTGTGCTGGTCTGGTGGGACTGGTTGGATGACTCTTTTTTTGAGACTGCTTTATAATCTCTGAAGCTGCTGCTTCTGTTTGACTGGGTGGAATGTCGGGAAGTTATCTTGGAAGGTTTGGTTGACAAAAAAGGGGAATGGTGTAACCTCTGGTGATGAAACTCTACACTCAACGATCAGTAGTAATAGATTGCCAGGCAGCTTGGTGCAGACAGAAATGACCCCCCCCCCCCCCGACTGCTTCCAGAGGTAAGCAATCGGGCTGCTTCTCAGGAGTGCTAAGAAGGCTGACTAGAGAAGGAATCCCTGGAGCCCTGGTTACGAGGACCCCCCTCTGCCTCTATAGGGGCATCTTCCGGAATTGTTACCCCCTCCGCTCCTGGGGACATCATCACCACGTGCGGCACGGAAAGGACCCTGAAATTTTTTGTGCACATTTTTCCACTCCTCTGATTTCTGGAGAAGGTACGTTGAGGATTGGAAAACCGTAGGCTTATGGCAGACAGGATCTTGCCATCTTGCTCGCACCTGGCTAGGGTGTCTTTCACTTTGGAGCCAAAAAGGGACGAAGCTTCGAAGGGAGCATTCAGAAAGGAAGACAAAGGGATCCGCGAGGTCAGAAATGCGCATCCAGGTATGACTCCTCATGACAATGCCCGAACCCGGTGCTCTAGCCGGCCCTTCAGTTGCATGTGAAAGCAACCTCATGGATGAGTTGGAAATCGATTCTAGGGTTGCAAGCTGCGAGGCCACTTTGTCCCTGACCTCATCAGACAACTGTCCTGCGAGCATTCCACACAGTTTGGAGATCAAGTCCCTCTGGTGCCTCGTAAAATGTGCCAAATAGTTCAGGGACCATATTGCAAAGGTCCCTGATGCAAAAACTCGCTTCCCAAGTCTGTCCACCACCCAGGACTCCCTGCTGGGCAGATGGGCAGCAGGACTTTCCTCAGCCAAGTCCTTTTTCGTGGCTGTCACTACCACCGTAGCATCGACTGGTAACCGCCTGGACCAATGCGGGTTCTCCTCAGGAGGGGAAAGAATTCTGTCTGGTCTCTGAGGGATTGCCTCAATGGAATAAGGGTTCTACCAAGCGCGCTGCATGAAGAGCTGGACAAGCTTGTGGGTAGGCCAGGTCACCCAAGAGGTAGAAGGCTGGGCGCAGAAAGCCTGCAGGAACACGGACTCCGCAGACGAAGGGTTGAAGGGCTTTCAGTCACCTCTATGCTTTAGCATTTCTAGGATGTCTCCGAAGGAGACATCATCAGGAGGTGACTGTGGGGACCCTCCACATCATTCTAATCCAGGTCTTCCATTACGGACTCCTCGGGTGAGTCCATGTGCTTCCTCTTGCACATACTCTTCCGAGGGGGCTCCTCAGTGGGGGTCTCTGAAGAGGCATCAGAAGAACAGGTGCCCTGAACAGGAGTGTCCTGTGGCTTCTCTGCGACAGCTGTAGCTCAAGGGGCGATAACTGGGGTTCCAACATCAGAGTGCAGCCAGAAGCAAGAGCCTTCTTCATTGCGTGGGAAGCAGGCAAGCCTGAAAAGGGATGGGAGCCTGGAACTTAAAAAAAGACAACCTTGGGACAGGGGTCACACCTCGCTCCAACAAACGGATGGAGCCTCAAGCAGGATTGGTGCAGAAGTGGTTATCGATGCCAAGGATGGAACCGAGGAAAAAGACGGCTCCGTGCCCCGGGAAGAAGCACCCGTCCCCCAATCCCCAGATTGAGGAAGGAACGGTTCCGTGGGAACTGAAGACCAAAGAGCCAAACTCGGAACCGTAGTGAGATGCACTGTAGGCATTGAGGTGATGGGTTCAAAGAAGGATGTCGGAGCAGAAGGCTTCAGAACCAAGATGGTCAAAGGAGGAGTGTAACATGGAGTCAGAGGATAAGCCAACCCAAGTCCTGCAGGTGGATGGGTCTTAGAAAGTGTGGGTATCCCCCTGGATGCACTGTAGGCATTGAGGTGATGGGTTCCAAGAAGGATGTCGGAGCAGAAGGCTTCAGAACCAAGATGGTCAAAGGAGGAGTGTAACATGGAGTCAGAGGATAAGCCAACCCAAGTCCTGCAGGTGGATAGGTCTTAGAAAGTGTGGGTATCCCCCTGGCTAACAGCAGCTGGTCCACAAGACACATCACGTCGTGTTCAGACAGGCTCCTGGTGGATCTAGTGGATACTCCGGATGGAAAATCAGGACGATCAATGAACGGGCTATACGCTTGGCCCAGAAATGGATCTACGGAAGGGGAGTATTGGGTCCGTGGTACAAAGTCTGCTGGCACCAAAGTCTCTAGTTTGGAGACTAGGAGTAAAGGAGTCAAATCCACTGTAGTAGGTACAACACTCTGTGCCGAAGTGGCACCCGAAGCCGAAAAAGTCAGTCCCAAAATGGTAACTAATGAAGGAGTCAAAGGTGTGCTCTGAGCTGAAGTGGCCACAGCTGACGAAGTTGAAATAGGCACAGTAAGGTGTATAATCGGTGCCGGAGGCAGGACGGGTGCCCAAACTGGCACTGGTATCGAAGGTTTTGAGATGCTCAGGGAAGATTTATGCTCCGAAGACTACTTTGGGACCTTCAATTTCAGAGGCTTGCCTTGCTCACCTGATGGTGAGGAGGGAACAAAGTGGGACCTCTTTTTGTCCTTAGATGGAGGGATTGCAACCTCCATCACAGAAATGGCCTCTGAAAAGGAAGACTTGAGTAACCCTTTCAGTATCAGTTTAGTTTTGCGGTCATTAAGAGTGCGTTGAATGAAACTCTGACAAATGTCACAGAGGCTGCACCGAAAGGTGGGGCACTCCCAAACAGTATACACAGTCATCGTGAGAATCACTATTGGATAACTTGCCATGACATGAAGCACAATGCTTAAAACCTGAAGAACCCTTCTTATCAGACATCTTGATAGAGACACACCACAGGCCAACAGTATAATCTAATTAGAACAAAAGTTAAACACTGTTCAAAGAAGTCACAATTGTACCAATACAGTGATATGCAGGAGAAAACAGAAAAACACCTTACTAAAACCAAAGCTAATAGATTAGACATGGAAGACAATACCAGCTATGGCACTGAAGGAATACCACAAGGGTAAGGGATGAAAGGCCGTACCAACAATGGTACTTAAAAGTTTACCAACGGTAATAACGGGTAGAGTAGAGAGGAGAAAAACAAGGTTAAACAGAAAAACACACACTAGAAATGCTATTCACTCAAAACACGAAGATATCAAAAATTTTTCACACAAATATCAAATAAAGTTCCACTTAACTGACAGCTCGGCTGAAACGAAGCTTTACAGCTACGGGCAAACAAGATCTGAGGTAACAGAGAGAAGGGTAGATTACTTGGCTCAAGAGGTTTTTTTTTTGGCTGGCGCGAGCTTGGTAAAAATGCAGACTCTGTTCCGAGGGCTCGGAACCGAACCCATCAATGATGAATGAAAAGACGTTTAACATCAGATCATGCCTTTGATTTTCCCCTTTTGCCACTGACTTTATTTTTAGTTTGTGGATGACTTAATAGAAAGCTTAAAGTTAGGTGAGATCACACTTTTTTGGAGGGGGGACTTTTACTGCTTTAAAAATGCCAACAAGAGTATTTAAATGCGTCATAATAGAATCAAAGCCATCAAACAATGACTACAACTAATAACTATAAACACAACTATCACAATGCCAACCAATGCAACTGAATAAACTCTACAAATACTTCTTGTTTTAGTTACTGCATCATTTAAACTCATCTCAACATCTCAACAGTCTAGCATTCAACATTACAATACACTGGCTATTCCAACTCTAAATTTATGACAAACTTTTTTCTATTTGTTTTACTTACCTCCCTTTTGTAAGAATACCATCTTCGGTCACATCAACCTCATCAGCTTGATGATCACAAGAAAACTTTTAATCTCTCAATTCTGTTAAAATACTTTTCCAGATCTGATAAAATAACATACTTATACTGCATCAAAAGAAAGGCTAAGTAATGTCAAACTATGCTAATTCATTTTATCCCTGAGCACGACGAGCTCACAGTTTACCATCTCTCCTCCCTCAATCCATGATAATCTTTCATCAATTTATTGTCATCCAAACCTATCCTATCATCCTAAACAAGTCAACCAGGAAGTTAATTTATTGAAGGACTACTGACCTTGACTCCAGTTGCAATATAGTTCTTCTTCCATCATACCCAACAGGAGATCCTGGAAGTCTTTGATTTCAGGGGGGTTTTATGCGCCCTTCCAATTAAGCTTTATCACATTTTTTGCTAATTTAAGCATCAGTGTAAATACCTGGTGGACCTGTCTGCTGTTATCTACCGGGTTCTGAAATCCAAGTACGTATAAGCATGGGAGTATATTCTGTATTCTGTTCAAGACCTCATTTCCTAACTTAACCAAAGCATTATGAAAGCATGTTAATATGGGTGGGATCAAAAAAAGTGAATCCAATTGTCTAGAGCATTAGCTCTGCATATTCAGCACTTGCTCCTAGAGTGTATAAGTACTTGCTCAAGTAATTATATGCAAGTACCATACATAAATCTATAAGCTTTTGTAGACTGCTAAACCCCTTCCCCCACAATGAACTTTTCCAAGTTCTCTTCTACCTATTCATTTACTACCCGTTCCCACCCTGCCTGTGTTCTACTTACCACTTTCTGCTATGTTACAGTTGTATGCTCCTCAAAGTAATACCCTCTGTAAATCCCCCCATCTTTCCTCACCCATATAAACAATTTTAACTGCAAAACATCCCATCTAGTCTCTCCTAGAGAACAAAAACCACAGCTTGTAGCACCACATAGTGCATTTGCATGTTACCCAGCAAATGATACAGATGAAAGTCTGTTCCCATTACATTATACCAAAACCTCAACTGCAATCCAGATTTCTTCCATTTCAAAAATAAAGTAGCTACATTTTATCTTGTTCCCCTTATTGATACCGTCAACTCCTTACTTTCCCACACTGCATGCGCCTTTAACATTCTGCATATCTTTCCCACATCAAATCTTTTCATACAGGATATATCTGCCCCCAACCGCCCACCTAGTACGGTGTCCAATAAATTTTTTGTTCATTCTTTCCTGCTCTTTCACAAACCATTTCCATCTTCTGGTATATGGGAGTACTTGCAATCTCAGTTAGTTTGAAAAGGTTGCAGCAGACCAACATAAGCCAGTATCCAGAACTGCAAAGCCACAGTCTTGTTTAGGTAAGTGTTTTGACCATATCACTATGGGCCTCCACACATCCCAAAGTCAGGCATCTAATGTCTAAAAGGAAGTCTGAATCTGCTACTCTCTGATGTCAGCACTAAGTGCCTACACTGGATACAATACATGTGGCAGAACATACAATCACAAAGTCTGAACCATTTTAGCTAATTTAATGACAATCCCATTTGAATTCTGAAAATTATATACCATTTTCCTCTATGACTTCCCCATACAACAGCATCACTGACTTTCTTTACTGTTTTAGCCAACCATATTCCCTGATATATAGCACTATTTCATTTCAAAAATGTCTTATAATACTCCAAATTTTCCTAGGATTACAAATCCATTCACAATCCCCAATTCCCATTTCTACACATAGGGTTGGGGTGTGACAACAACTGTAACTATAACCTAGAGACAGTGATGACAATTAAATTTTCAAGTGGGGACAATGAAGTTAAGATGATACAAACTGGCAGCTTTAAAAATTTTCATCTCCTCACCAATATCCCTTCAGAGATGATCCTCTAATTCATACAGCTTGAGAGTAGCAACATAGGGGATCACTGATGTGTGTCCCTACAGTATAAACATCGCCAATAAGTGTGCATTTACCTGTAACTTTGCTATAGGTCCTTTACATATTTAAAGTAAATTACTTAACTGTGTGGGGAAGCCAAATTTATCCAAGACTTCAAATAGATACTTCAATCTAATCCTCCTGAATGTATCATCAGTATCTAGACTAAGAATTATTAGTGGAAGTTTCTGCTCCTGAGCATCCTGTATCATCATGGTGGTTGTTGTTTGTCTTTTGGCTTTTCCCGGTTAGGAGTCACCACAGTTGAACTCCAGTCCGCTAATGATTGGCAGTAGATTTTCACGGACGTCAAGGTGCCAGCTCGACGTTCAACCTTCAATGAAGGCACGCCCATTTACGCATGTCTTTCGAACGCCCACCCAACCGCGCGGAGGACATGCAGACTCCACACAGAAGGCACTCCCTGCACTCCAGCCGAGAATCAAACAGGAGAACCTCTTGCTGTGAGGCAACAACGCTACCGCTGCACCACCGCGGATGTATCCTGTATCATTCATGGTAATTTCTCAATATAATTGTAAGTTCTATACTCCTCTACAAATTCACATTGGTCATAATGTACCAATTATGGGAGTATCTGGGCAATTCCTTTGGCCGATTTACTCATGAATACTTTGCAATCATGACCGAGGACTGAAACTGTTCTGCAAGAAGTGGGAATCCTTCCCTTTTTTCAATACAAACATTTGGCTTTCTGCATTGCATTTACTTCCAAGTAAAACAAAAGTGCCCAATAATTGTTCTAAGAGGTTACGTTACATAAAACATCTTTAAGACAGTGGAGGTTCTGGAGGGTGAATACCACTCAAATGCTCCTAATTTTCAGGGACATACTTGTTTTTGCATCACACTTTGGTCTATCCCTTGTAAATTTCTGATTTTGTAACACAACAGTAATGGTTAACAGCATTAAACAATTCCAATCATCAAGTTAATACAAGTCCTCTTATTCTAGAAAGTAAATGTCAATATTCAAAACATGTCTGATTTTGACTTTTCTCTTTGCTCTCCCTGATTATTTTTCACTTTGCCCATATTACAGAAAATCAACTGAGAATTAGGCCAGGTAACATCGCATCTTTTCTGAGTGTAACATAAGCAACTGGACAATAACTGTTCACAGATGTTAAGTTACACAACACAGACTGATGACAGTAGTGGTTTGGGGAGATGGGAATGTAGAACCTTAAAATGCCCCTAATTTTCAGGGACTCTCGGATTTTAACCTCAGACGTTTGCACTGTACCTTGTAAAATTTACGATTTTGTAAGAAAATGTGAGGGTTAAGATATTAAATAACTCCACACTTTAGAAGTACAGACTTATTATTCAGAGAAAGCATTTTAATAAAAATCCTTTCATTCTGTCTGTAAGTAAATACTGTCAATATTCAAAATGCATCCCTGATTTTGACCATCTGTCCCTGATAACTTTTCCACTTTGTCCAGGATTTTAGAGAAAAGCAAATGAAAGCTGGGGTTCAGCGCAAACTTCACCTCGTATCCCCCCCAAAGGCCCATTCGACATCCCTGATACTTGTCCCGCATCTCACATCTCTGTAGATCAACTGTTAAAGGCCCTATCCAAGGCAAAGAACACAGCTTCCTTGGGACCTGATAGCATCCCAGGCTGTATTCTTCACCATTTCCAGCAAGAACTAGCTTTGCCATTGAGCACCGTATTCAACCACAGCCTAAGTGCAGGCTTCATTCCAGCAGAGTGGAGAAAGTACAGTTGTGTACCTACCATAAATGTAGATTTTCGAGTGTATTCCCTGTTGCAGTCATTACAACTGGGTTATACGGTTACCCTGCTAGCAGGCTACCCGCAGTCGGCCCGAGTTCCAAAGTCTAGGTCTGGCATCGGTTGCTGTCGCCTCCTCCCTGACGTCAGTGCGCCAGGGGTATAAAAGATGCAGCCGATGCCATTTTCTTCAGTGTTTCTTGCCCCAGATATCAGGTGCCCCTAAAATGGTAGGCTCACTAATGCCAAAAAGCATGCATAACCAAAAACAACTTTTCCTACATCTACAAGCAAATACACCACATAGGTTGTACAGAAAAGAGAAGTACAGATAAGTCCCAGCAAGGAAAAGGGGGATGGAGGGAGGGTAACCTGGAATGCAACAGTGAATACACTCGAACACCTACATTTATGGTAGGTACACAACTGTACTATGTTCATAGTGTTTCACTGTTGCAGTCATTACAATTGGGTTGAATCCCACAGCTATGGTTGGGAGGCTGGTGCTAAATAGGATTAGGAGAGGCTATCAGGCCCTGCAGAACTGCAGTGGCAAAGCATGCCCTGGATTTAGAATAGAGAGGTAAGTGATAGTGCTTTGTAAAAGTATGCATTGAACTCCAAGTTGCAGCCTCTAAGATGTTTTTGGTTGGTACTCCTCTGAGGAAGGCTGCTGAAGTGGCTGCTGCTCAGGTGGAATGTGGCCTA
Organism: Protopterus annectens; assembly: GCF_019279795.1. Lineage (NCBI taxonomy): Eukaryota > Metazoa > Chordata > Ceratodontiformes > Protopteridae > Protopterus > Protopterus annectens. Next base: position 488,491,253 of record NC_056749.1, on the reverse strand, counting down.
ATGCCCTTAGGCACTAATTTGCAATGCTGTGAATAGCAGAAACGAATGCAGTGGCCTATCCACTTTGAAATAGTCTGCTTTGACATGAGCTTTCCTTGTGATCCTGCAGCATATGCTACTAGAAGTTGTTCAGTCTTTCTGAAAGCTTTGGTTCTGTCCAAGTAGAAGCGTAGCTGTCTGTGAATGTCCAAAGAATGCAGAAGTGTCTCACCCTTATTCTGTGGGTTTGGGTAAAAAGTTGGCAAGTGAATTGCTTGATTAAGGGCCACACTGGTCACTACCTTAGACATATATGCAGAGTTTGTCCTCAGGGAAACCCTGTCAGGATGGAAAATGATAAAAGGCTCCACAGCCATGAGTGCCTGTAACTCTGAGACTCGTCTAATGGAGGTTATTGCTAGGAGCAGAGCTGTTTTCCAGGATAAGAATTTTATATCAGCTGCAGAAGCTGGCTCAAAGGGAGGCAGTGTTAAGTTTTATCAAGACATAGCTGAGGTCCCATGTAGGTATTGGTGCTTTCCTTGGGGGTCTTATGTTTTTGGCCCCTCTGAGGTACTGCCTTAGTAATGGATGAGAAAAAATAGGTGGTTCCATATTGTAATGAGCTGAAATGGCAGAAGCATGAATTTTAATGGATGAAAAGGAAAGGCCTTTATCCAGCATATCTCAGTTAAGTATTGCAAAATCTGAGGAATATTTGGAACAATCGTGTCAATACCTTGTGCCTGGTTCCAAGCACAGAATCTCTTCCATTTTTCTGGATAAGATTTTCTGGTGCTAGGCCTCCTGGCCTCCAAAATAACATCCATAACTGCTTTAGAAAGAGGTGTGTCTTGAATGGCTACATTATCCGCCATGCTGCCAGGTTTAGGGTCCTGAGTTGGTTGTGCAGTATCTGACTGTCTTGTTGAGTCAATAAGTGAGGAATTTGAGGTAGTGTCCAAGCTGGGCACTGGGACAAGCTCTTTAGGATTGGGTACCAGTGCTGGCGGGGCCAGTCTAGGGCAATCAGAATCATTTTTGGCTTCTCTTGTCTGACCCTGAGGAGTACCTTGGGGAGGACAGGCAGAGGAGGAAAGGCATATACGGTTAGGTTTCTCCAGCTGAAAGATAGAGCATCCACTTTCCATGCTTGCTTGTGATAAGTCATTGTGCAGAATCTTTGTAGTTGGCAATTGTGAGAAGAGGCAAATAGATCTATGTCCGGGCATCCCCAGTTCCTTGTTATGTTGAAGACTTGTGGATCCAATTTCCACTTGTGGGGATCAATTATGTTTCTGCTTAGTCTGCCAGAGTATTTATCCTTCCTGGCAGGAATTGTGCTTGCAGATGTACTTGGTAAGTCAATGCTGTGTCACATAAGTTCATGGCTAGTCTGCAGAGGGGGTAGGAATGTGTGCCCCCTTGCATGTTTATGTACCACATGACTGTGGTATTGTCCATCTTTATCAGTAGTTGTCCTGGATGGCTGTCAGGGCATTTTGAACTCCTAGCATCTCTTTTTGATTGATATGTAGATGCATTTGACTTGTGGACCACGTGCCCTGAATACATCTTCCTGCCAAATGGGCCCCCCAGGCATAATCGGATGCGTCTGTGGGTAAGGTGAATGGCTGTCCAGTGTTGTGGTGACAGGCTTTTGCCCACCATCGAAACTCCTGTTGCAGGCAGGGAATGAGGGTAATTATTGTTTCCAGGCTGTGGCAATGTTGAGTCCAAACACTTTTTAGATACCATTGAAGTTTCCTCATATGCAGTCTTGCATATGGAATTAGCAGAATGCAGAATGCCATGAAGCTCAAAGCCTGCAGAATTCTTCTTGCAGATAACTGGGTCTTTGTTGCCAACATTTTGAAATAAGTAGTCAGTTGTCTGTGTTCGTCTGGCATGAGATAAGCCATCTGGGCAGTTGTATTTAAGCTTGCACCCAGGAATATTATCTCTTGAGAGGGTACTAGTTTTGATTTCTTTTCGTTTACTGTGTACCCTAGGCCTGCTAGTAATGTTTTTACAAACGCCAGATGCTGTAGTAGAGTGTCCTTGTTCTCTGCTTGAATAAGGCAGTCGTCCAAGTAAGGATATATGTGAATTCCTCTTTGTCTGCAAAAAGCAATTACTGGTGCCAGGCACTTTGTGAAGACCCTGGGCGCAGTAGATAAGCCAAAGGGCAGTGCAGAGAACTGGTAATGCATTGAGCCAGCTATAAATCTGAAGTATCTTCTACATGACTGTCTGACTGGGACATGCAGGTATGCCTCTTTTAGGTCTAAAGTCACAAGCAAGCCTTCTTGCCCAGCATGGGCAGAAGCTGCTGCAGAGTTAACATTTTGAATTTTGGAATGTCCAGGAATGTGTTCAGGATAGACAGGTCCAGTATTGGTCTCCAGGTTTTGTTCTTTCTGGGCACCAAGAATAGTCTCGAGTAAAATCCTTGTCCCTGCTCCTGCTGTGGTACTTGCTGAATGGCCCTCATGTCCATGAGGGATGAAACTTGTTTTTGTGCCTCTGCCCATTGATTGCGTGGCAGGTCTGGCATACCGTTTGGCCTTGGCAAGGTGTGAAAATGGAACCTGTAGCCCTGGGATACGATATTTAAGACCCATTTGTCTTGGGTGATCATATGCCAATTTTGAGCAAAAAGTGCTAGTTTTCCCCCCAAAGGAGCTGCCAGAAGATAAGTGCTTGGTGCTGGCAGGGGAAAGTCATTGAGACTGTTTTCTGTATGGCAGTGATTTTTCTTCTCCACTTTTGGAGGTTGAAGCACCCCATTGTTTAAGCCTGTATGAGCCTTGGGGCTGTGATCTGCCTCTGGGGCGTCTATATCTACCTCTTTGTGGCCTGTCTGACATTGGAAAGGACCAATTCTTTGCAGGCCAGTTTCTGCTAAATCTGGGAGGCTGCACCTGTAAGAAATTCTTGACTGTTTGCATAGATTTAGCTTTGTCCTCCATTTTCTTCAAAACCTCTTCTGCTTTAACACCAAACAAGGTATTATGTTGTAATGGAGCATCTAACAATTTTGCTTTAACATGATCGGGCAGCTTCTGTTCTTTTAACCAAGCATGTCTCCTAATGACAGAACCTGTAACAGCGGCCCTGCAAGAGGCCTTTAGAGAATCAAAACCACATTGCAAAGTATGCTTTCCTACTTGTTCAGCTGCATGCAAGAAATCCTGCATTTCTTTGTTTTCTGCACATTCTGAATTTGTCAACATTTTTTGTTTAAGCAGTGACATTAGATATTGCTGATATTTAAGCATATGAAATTGACGATTTAAAGCTCTTACTCCCCATCTCTCCAGGGCCCTCTGATAGGGATTCAAGGGCCCTGGAAAGATGGGGGGAAAACGATTTATACTTCTGCTACCTTGGCTGTAAGAGCTTTAAATTGTCAATTTCATATGCTTAAAAATCAGCAATATCTAATAAATTTAATGGATGAAAAGGAAAGGCCTTTATCCAGCATCTCAGTTAAGTATTGCAAAATCTGATGAATATTTGGAACAATCGTGTCAATACCATGTGCCTGGTTCCAAGCACAGAATCTCTTCCATTTTTCTGCAAAAGATTTTCTGGTGCTAGGCCTCCTGGCCTCCAAAATAACATCCATAACTGCTTTAGAAAGAGGTGTGTCTTGAATGGCTACATTATCCACCATGCTGTCAGGTTTAGGGTCCTGAGTTGGTTGTGCAGTATCTGACTGTCTTGTTGAGTCAATAAGTGAGGAATTTGAGGTAGTGTCCAAGCTGGGCACTGGGACAAGCTCTTTAGGATTGGGTACCAGTGCAGGCGGGGCCAGTCTTGGGCAATCAGAATCATTTTTGGCTTCACTTGTCTGACCTTGAGGAGTACCTTGGGGAGGAAAGGCATATACTGTTAGGTTTTTCCAGCTGAAAGATAGTGCATCCACTTTCCATGCTTGCTTGTGATAAGTCATTGTGCAGAATCTTTGTAGTTGGCAATTGTGAGGAGAGGCAAATAGGTCTAGGGTTTTTTGCAGTGGATGCCTTGACCCCTTTGGGACCCTGAGAGATTGTTTCTGGGTCTGCAGCAGGGCTTTTATAAAGAAATTTATGTGAATCAGGAACCCTGTAGTATCAGTCTGGCTTAACAGGAGCTGGAGGCAGAGAGGAGACCGTCCGGATTCTGAAAATACATCATCTACAATGTCTAAAACAGGAGGAATAGCAAGGGGCCTGTGTTGAGGCAATAAAAGGAAGTCTCTGAGCCTTTTCTTGGATTCTGAGTAATCTTGGCTCTTCCAGTGGAAATGCTCCCTCATAGTATGCAGGGTTTCCCCAAAAGAATAATCCTCAGGAGGGGAGGCTGAAGGAATAGACTCTTCAGCATCAGAATCCTCATAGGGAGGCGGACAATATTCCGGGTCAGAAGAGGAATCAGAGGAAATGGAAACCTGATCTGAAGATGCGTATTCTATCCCTTGCCTAGGCCTCTTATCAGGAGGGGGATGGGAACCCCTGATTAAAGCAATTAGGTCTTCGGCCATTTTAAGCATCTGTTTTTTTTAGGTATGGAGGCCTGTCCAGGAGAATGCTGTACTTGTTGCTTTGTCTTTAAGACTTTGCCTGTGAAGGCCTGAAAACATCCTCAGAAGCCGATGCCTGCTCAACGGCTCCGGACCCATCTGAGGGAATGGTTTCAGAGTGTCAAATAACTTGAGTTTCCAGCGGCCTATTTGGCTCCACGTGGGAGTTGGAAGCGGCCTGTGGCTCTGAGGTAGTGGGCGTCAGGGGCTGCGAAAGCGCCTCACTGAGAACCAGCGAACCGGCGACAGGCCTAGCGGAAGCCTCATCGGTTTTGGACCTCGGGTGCCTGTCCTTTTCTTTGCGCTTTTTATTAACTCCGGCAGTCAGTTGCTCCGACGGCATTATATAGTTAAATCTTCTGCTAAAGTAATGAAATGCAAAATCGTTCCGACGCTTAATAGTGCGTTGGTTAAATCTAGCACAAAACCGACAACTAGCAACGTCGGGGACAGGGCCTAGGCAAGGAATACAGTAAGAATGAAAATCCTTATGAGGTATTTGCTTCCCACAAGAAATACAATTATTAACTTTTTCTGACATCGGTGTGGAGCAAGAAAAAAAGTTTTCCCAACGGGGTACTTGGCTTTAATGAAGACTTCCAATCTGACATTCGAATTTGAAAATCTCAGGAGTCGGCCGACCAGCACTTGCAAACTGCTTTTGCTTCGGGCACCGCACGGCAAGAAAGACTGAAGAAAATGGCGTCGGCTGCATCTTTTATACCCCTGGCGCACTGACGTCAAGGAGGAGGTGACAGCAACAGACGCCGGACCTAGAATTTGGAACTCGGGCCGACTGCGGGTAGCCTGCCAGCAGGATAAACAGATAACCCAATTGTAATGACTGCAACAGTGAAACACGATGAACATCTGCTATTGTCATCCCCTTGCACAAAGGTGGTGCCACTACTGACCCTGGAAACTAATGTGCCATTAACTTGAAAAGTCTGATCTGTAAAGCCATGTAGCGTATTATGGATTTCATAAACAAGGACACAGGCAATCTCCAAGCACCTGGCCCCACCCAGTTCAGATTACTCAAGGGCAGATATTGCCTGTTAAACCTGGTTGACTTGTTTGAGACTGGCACCAAGCCATGGAGGAGTTTAAGTCAGTACACACAGCTTACCTTGACTTGGCCAAGGCCTTTGACGCAATCCTCCACTCGGGCATCATCAAAAAGCTAAATAATGTTGGGGTAAATCCCTGCCTAATCAGGTGGGTAACCAACTGGCTCACCGATAGGACCCACAAGGTCAAAATAGGCGCCTCCACCTCCTACAGCAGGCTTGTCAATAGTGGTGTCCCCAGGGATCTGTCTTGGGACCCCTATTGTTTGGCATCTACTTCTCAGAGGTCCAGGCAAAGACAAAAGGCCTATGGCTGACCAAGTTTGCGGATGAAGTTGGGTGCTGTCACTAACTCCCCAAATGATGACAACATACTGCAAGAGGGTCTCACAGCAACAAATGACTGGTGCCAAAGTCATGGCCTTAACTTAAATGCAAAAAAATATATAATCATGCCATTTGGCAAAAACACGGCCACTACTGACTACCACATCAACTGCAACCCCCTAAGCACACAACCTGTGGTGAGAGACCTGGGTACTCAGGTTGACAACAATCTCACATTTGACCATCATGTATCGGCAGTGGTCAGAAAAGCCTTTACTTGGTTCATCTCGTAAGTAAAGGGATTGCATCCAGATAAAAGGAGGTTATTACCTCTCTGTACTCCTCCCTCATTAAGCCAATAATTGAGTATCACGTCCTGTTATGTACCTCTCTAACCACCTGCACCATCTGGAAAGGCCACAGAAATAACTCACAAAGAGAATCCATGGCCTCAACACCTGTCCTGTGTGGACAGGCTCGAATCATTATCGCTCTACTCGATATCGTACAGATTGCGAACAGGTGATCTCTCTCACCTACAAGGCAACATTGGACCCTGCCCTATTAGAGATGCTCCATATCTACAAGTCTAACTCCTTGCACATTACCCTCTCGAAGGGCCTAAATCTACTATGCGACATCAGCAAAACCTGCTGGAGAGAAAGATTAGTCTCCCAGAGGCTGCCCCATCTCTGGAACAGACTTCCCATACTCATCACAGAGTACCTCACTGACCCTCTTCAAGTGCAACCTTGATGAGTGGATGGGAAACCACAGATTTGTCCCAGGGGTTCCACCTGTGTCCCTCACTAACAGGGGCGACAAGTGCCGACTGAGGTTACTTTTCTGAGGATAAACTCTTGGCTAGGCTTGTAAGGGCCCCATGGTCATTAGCCTAGTAATGTCTTATGAGCCTATGATCCTATAGTGGAAAAGAGGTAAGAACCCACTATCCTTTAAAGTTCAAAAAGCGTGTTGTGCAGTGCTGAAATTCTACCACCCCCGATAAATTGCAAACACATTTATTTATTGGGAAAGTCTGACTGAGAAGTGCCCCTTTTCAGTGGAGGGCCAGAGAGAAAAGCTCTATTATACAGACATCATTGGCATCACTTGCACTGATTCAACATTTACAGTCAGTTTCATTCATGAGAAACAATTCCATTATTCAGACATAGTTGACATTGGTTACATCATTTACAGTTTTCATTAGAAATGACAGTTACTTTGGTTGCATAAGATTTTTTTAAACACAGGGAGGTACATGCAATGCAATATCATGAGTACGCACCCACTGTCAAGTTTGACATAAGAATTTTGTTACTATAAAGACTTGTTCAAAATCTACGATATAAGAATGTAAGATAAAGAGTTATAGCAGCACAAAGGAAGGAGGGGAGGAGGCACAAGGAATATAAAGGAGATGAGATGACAGAGGAGGGTATAGTTGTGATAATAGTGCATCAAGTTTTGTACTGCAGGGAGTTACAGCAGAAATTCATATACCATATTAGTAACAGTTTAACTAGGTGTGGTGCAAGTGCAGAGCCATTTACCTTTCGCATGATGCTTCAGAAGGCATTTAAAGTATTTTACGTTGCAGACTGTTCTTAAGTGGAGTGGGACTGTATTCCATCCATTAGCAATGCAGTGTGAATACAGGGGGCATATCCTGGATTGCTCTTAGGTTCAGTTCTAAAGAGAAATGATTTGTCAGCGGATTACAGGGGTCTCTTAGTAGCATAATACTACATAATGGAGTGAGGAGATGGGAATTTTTAGGGTTGTGCAGTACTTTGAAGGGTGTAATTAATTGCGAGTAAGGCTGTGCAGTGGTATAGCAGTTAGTGTTGTCATCTCACAGCAAGAGGTTCTCCAGTTTGATTCTCGGCTGGGGTGCCTTCTGTGTGGAGTCTGCATGTCCTCCCTGCATTCGCATGGGTTTCATCTGGGTGCTCTGGTTTCCTCCCACGTTCCAGAGATGTGCAGTAGGTGGATTGGACATACTAAACTGGCCCTAGGTATATGTGTGTGTGGCCAAGTGTGTGTGGTGCAACCATTGAGGAGGGTTAGGCCATGGGCTAGCAAACTGAGCCAGTAAAACCTGTAACTGCTACAGAACCAAACAGTGCTGAAAGGTGCTTATTGTCTGATGTACCACATGGTGCATAAATGAGAAAAAGAGGGAGAAAATTACTTGCGAGTACAAATACAAACTATTTAGTTCAAGCCAGTTTAGCTATTTAAAGAGAGAAGCAGCTATATGATCGATAATGTTGGCTGGCTGCAAATTTAGCTTTTTTTTTTTTTAAAGCTTCTAATTTGGCTGATAGAAGTGTTGAGATTGGTTAGGATAGAAGAGGCACATAATAGGGTGGGGAGGAAAAACGTGACTTTATTTTGTCTAACAAAGTCAGTAAGGTATTGTTTTACTTTGCACATGTAAACATTTCCCTGAATTATGAAGATGCTTTATTAAATTGGTAAAGTTCAGAAAAGCAGTAGTGGTACTGTGGTGAAACTGAAATCCATGCTGTATCGGAGCAACAGGATGTTATGGTTTAACATGAATTTTAGAATCTGTGAATGAATACATTTTAAAAAGATTTTTGAGAGGGGTGATAAAACAGAGATGGATCAGAAGTTAGACAGCTCTGTTGAAGGGGCCACCACTCTGATGATGCAAAATGTTTTCCAAAAGTGGGGGATGTAACTTTTTTATACTGAGTTATTAAAATTGATACTGGGATGGCCACTATTTCCACAACAAATTTTAGACACTGTCAGAGGAGACTGTCAAGGGCTTTAATGTTAAGAGTTTCTTGATAAGAGATGTGGGAAAGGGGGTAAAAGAGAAGGTGCTTTTACAGATGCAGTACGAGTTGACAGTGGTAGTGAGCTGAAGTGGTAATGGAATAAGGGAGGAGACTTTTTTGATAAAATGTGAATTAAATTCCGAGGCCAGCCTTTAGTGCTTTAAGACGGTGGAAGGGCTAGCCTGGGTAGTTTTACCAAGGTTTAGAAGATTGTTTATACAGGCCCTTAACAACTTTGAGTTCTTCCTAAGCTCGTCTTGATTTCTCGTAGTAGGTAGGATATTTTGTCACAATGTACCAGACCCTTAAACTGATTTTTTTCAGCTGTCTTAGTTCACCTTTTTTTTAGATTCAGAAGTTGTAAATTGTAGAGCAAAGCTTCTAAGGAACAGAAGGATTTCTGGGTGAGTGTTTGGAGCATGGTAACCTATCAACACAGATTAGAGCAATTACTAAGTATACGGTCCGGTCCAGGAGGCAAATTGCTCCAGAGCACGGTTTGGTTTAACTGACTTAAGAGTCACAAAGTAGACAAACTGAGGCTGAGAAAATCAGATCCTTTACTACAATCAGAAGCTCTAACACCTCATAGCCTCAATCATCCGCTCTAGCTGCCAAACACCACAATGCCGTTTTTTTTTTTTTTTTTTTTTAATTAAAAGCTCCTCTTTTGTAATTTTCTAGACTTTCCACAGGCACCAGCAAGATACCCCCAACACAAAGATCATGAGTAAGCTAGTTAAAAAAAAAAAATAAAATCAGTAGTGACTTATACAGTTATAAAGCAAGTCAAGTCTGGAAATATTTTGTCATACTGTTACATATACAGCAATGCTACACAACATTCCTGAAAGTTTTTGTAGAATCCTTAGTAGTTGCAGGAAAGTAGCACAATCTTCAATTATTGTAATCTAAAGACAGGACCAAATATAAAATGATCACCCCCAACATACAACACTTTCTATGCTACAACTGTATCTGAGTCTAGACCAGGCGAACATCCAAGTGCTTGATCATTACTTAAAAATTTCACTGGTGTAATCTCCTTATAGGCAAATCCTACCTCAGGCACAGATCATAACTGGGTATTCACAAAAATAACTGCCATCAAAATCAAACCACTTTCTTGCCACTGTCTACCTTCCTCCTCCAGCCTGTATCAGTACATTCCAAGCAATCACACATAATGGCAACAACATTCCCAGCTATTTATTCTCAGAGGCTTCAATTTTAACCTAATAGGCCAGAAGGATAACAACACTATCAAATTCCTAACTAATCCAAATCTCATACAACTGCTCAATGAAGCAGTATTGTCTAAACCCACAATCACTCTCTCCCTTTATATAAAAACAACAACATGCCCTCCCACTGATACAGCTGTCTGCTGTGGTCAGTTTACTATCCTGGTAAACGAAACAAATAAATATGTATACAAGACTTGAACATACACCCACCTTCACTGATCACTGCCCCTTACCTTCAAAATTAACAACCTGTCCATCAGAAATTCACCCAAACAAATACCTTTAAAACAAAACTCCCAACATCACAGGCTGGTCACAAGTACTGTCCACAGCATTACTAACAAGAAACACTTCTTAATCTACATAATTAACTCTTCCAAATTATCACCAAACTTTTTAAACCCAATCTAATATCTGGCTAACAAAGGAATTTAAACACCTACTTAAACTACATAATGAATGCCGCGGTGGTGCAGCGGTACACAACCACAAGTTGTCGCCTCACAGCAAGAGGTTCTCCTGTTCGATTCTCAGCTGGAGCGCCTTCTGTGTGGAGTCTGCATGTCCTCCCCACGGTCAAGTGGCGTTCGAAAGACATGCGTGAATGGGCGTGTCTTCGTTGAAGGTTGGGCGTCAGGCTAGCACCTTGGCACTGTAAAAATCAACTACCAATCATTAGCGGATCGGAGTTCCGCTGTGGCGACCTTTAACCGGGAAAAAGCCGAAAGAAGAACTTAAACTACATAATGAAATATGGCATATGTAGAAGGAAAATCCTGCAACACTTACTCTCAAACACTTCAACTCACTATGGAAAATCAAAGAACAAGCTAAAAAGCAGCATAAAATCAAAATCTCTGACAGGCAAACATCTCCCACTCCTCTACTCCACAAAACACCTCTAGAAAAACATTAGCCTCCTTACAGGCTGCACTACTCCCAGCTACAACACAAACAATAATAATAAAAAAAAAAAAAAAAAAAAAAAAAAAAAATTTCATCTGCTTTCACTGTACTTGTGTTTCTACCTACTTCATTTTACTTTTGCATCATCTTAAAAATACTCAATTGTATTTATTACTGCCTGGTGTAACTCATTCTAAGCCTTTTGGTTTAAACACTTGGGCTTCGGACCAGTTAGTTGTTTTGCACTGAGAGGGTTTGTGGTCTGCACTGTTGTGGCAGAACAGGTAGCTTACATCCTTCTAGGTTGAGAACTGCTGATTGAGGGCTCAGTGTCTGTTATTCTAAAAGTGTATTAATTCTGGTTTAAGCACTTGGGCTTTCAAGCCAGTTATTTTACATTAAGAGGGTTCGTGGTCTGCACTCTTGTGGGAGGAGAGGCTGGACTCTGCCCTTCTGAGCTGGGAATTTCTGGTTAAAGGCTTATAGTGCATGCATATCTGAACTGTTTCTTACTGAAGTTGGTGCCTTGTTTGCTGTGGCATAGACTGGATTCGGGCCTGCTGGATCTAGCTTTGTTTGTGTAACTTGAGCACTAATCCAGACATTCTCTAAAGTATTCAATGGTATTTATTACTGCTTGGTTGTAACTTGATTAAAGTGTAGCTATCATTCTAAGTCTTTTGGATTAAGCACTTGGGCTTCAGACCAGTTGTTTTACATTAAGAAGGTTTGTGGCAAGCACTGTGGTGGCAGGACAGGTAGCTTTCATCCTTCTAAGTTGGGAACTGCTGATTGAGAGCCCAGTGTCCAAGTGTATTAGTTCTGGTTTAGGCACTTGGGCTTCAGGCCAGTTATTTTACATTAAGAAGGTTCGTGGTCTGCACTCTTGTGGGAGAAGAGGCTGGACTCTGCCCTTCTGAGCTGGGAATTTCTGGTTAGAGGTTTATAGTGCCTGAATATTTGAACTGTATCTTACTGAAATTGGTACACCTTGTTTGCTCTAGCATAGACTAGATCCAGGCCTGCTGAATCTAACTTTGTTTATATGCTTGTTGTTTGTTTGCTTGTTATTTCCCTGGAAGCTAATTCCACCTAATACGCCACTTCTCAGCGCTTCTGTGGATCACTAGTGATATCTGCATTGCTTACTGTACTTATTTCCTTGTTTCACTTGAAAGAAAGTTACTGTTTGTCGTTTTTGCATTTAGTTACTTGTAACACATTGCACTCAAGTTACCTGGCACTTGCTCACTAAAGCAATTATATAAGTCAGCACTAAAAATTAAAAGCACTACACCCTCACTCCCCACTGGCCCTTGTTTTCAATTAAGGATTTCCCAATATTATTCTAGCATGTCCAAAGGTCAGTTGTCAATCTCCTCTCCGGTCCAGCTGGTGAATCTGGGAATCTTGAGGCAATGTTATAACTGCCTCATGTACACAGACAACCCTCTCCTCCTCCCACATAACACAAATACTTGAGAGATGCATCTATTTAGCCAAACTGGAGGCTGAGCTCTCTCAACTCAGGACTGGCAAGACCAGACAGGAGGAGAAGGCAACTACACACACCACAAAACCAGCCTCACATAATGCTACCACTCCATTGAATCAAACACATAAACACACAAAGACATACTCAAGGCTCTGAGTAAAATTTACCTAAACAGCAGAGGCCTCCAAAGCAGACACCCAAACAACTGCTACCTCAAGACACCCCACAAGCAACACATAAACCACAAAAGCAGTGTGCAAAGCAGTCACAGCCCTTAAGGCCAAATACAACACCAAACATACTTGTCATAGGTGACTCCATAGTCAGACACACTGACGTCCCACTCACCAGGCTGAACAAGGAGAGGGTCACAGTAAGCTGCCTATCGGGCTAGAATCCGCCACATAACACAAGCACTTTCGGTCACTCCACGGCAAGTACAAATATGACACAGTCATTGTCCATGCTGGTGTGAACGACCTGAGACGCACCTCCCTGGACTACATGAAAAGAGACATAGAGGAGCTCTCTGATTATGTAGCCCAGGCAGGTATGACCCTAACCCTGAGCAGTATCCTTCCTTCACCAAGAATGATGCCACAATATAGAGACAAGATGATCAGCTTTAACAATTGGCTTAATGTCTGGTGTCATTCAAAGGGGATCCAGTGTCTGTCTGCCTGGGATGACATGCTTGACAAGCCACGCTGCCATAGGATGGCTTGCACCTGTCACCCTGGGATTCGGATATTGGCTAAGGCTCTTGCCACCCCATAGTGGCTTTTTTAGGCAAGGCTCAAATTCTAAACCTACCACCCTAGAAAACAAAAATGGGAAGAAACTGAGGGTAATGCTGCTCAATGCCATTAGTCTAAATCTCAAAATGCACGCACTCGAGGCCCTTCTCAGTATGGAGAACATAGATGTCTGTGCTGTAACTGAAACCTGGTTCAAGGCTCCTGAGAGCACCCCGGCACTATTAGGTTTTACCTCATATCATGCGTTCCGGCCACAAAACCCGGACCACACCACAAAAGGAGGGGGTGTATCCATATTCATAAAGGATACCCACACCTCCAGGTTGGTGGCAACGCACGAAGCTTCGGAAACCATCCAGGTGCAACTAACCATAGGCAAAAAGTACAGTTTTGTACCTACCATAAATTTAGATGTTCGAAGATCCACATTGCTGCAGTCCTTACATATGGGGTAGTCCGCTGTCCTCGGTCGGCCCGAATACCTAAGTATTAGGCTGACGTCGGTCATGGGCGCTCAGAACTGACATCAGAGCGTCAGGGTATAAAAGCGCATGACCGACGTCATATCCTCAGTCTTTTCTTGCCCCAGATGTCAGAAGGCCCTAAAAAGAAAGCCCACAGCCAACAACAGAATACTTCCCAAAAACAAAATATGTACAAATCACAGCCACCACCCAAACCATACACCCATTCCAAACTATAGAGGGGAAAGAGGGAGGGTTAATTGGACTGCAGCAATGTGGATCTTCGAACATCTACACTTATGGTAGGTACAAAACTGTACTATGTTCTTCATCTCACATTGCTGCAGTCCTTACATATGGGTAGAATCCCAAAGCAGAGGTAAAGGGAGGTTGGCAAAATCATAAAGCATTAGGAGCTGCCAAAATGCCCTGTAATATCGCAGTGGCAAATCCAGCCCTAGATTTAGAATAAAGAGGAAGGTGGTAATGTTTAGAAAAAGTATGCACCGAACTCCAAGTAGCTGCTTCCAAAATATCTTTAGTAGCCACCCCCCTTAAAAAGGCTGTAGAGGTAGCAGTAGCCCTAGTGGAATGAGGCCTGATTCCAGCCGGAATCTCCTTACCATCATGGGAATAACAGAAAGCAATGCAAAAACCAATCCACTTAGAAATAGTTTGTTTAGAAACAGGCTTTCCCTGAGAACCCAAGGCAAAAGAAACAAACAACTGCTGAGACTGTCTGAACCCTTTAGTTCTGCTCAAATAATAACGCAACTGCCTGTGAATATCCAAAGTGTGCAAAATCTCCTCCCCTTTATTTTGGGGATCTGCATAAAAAGTAGGCAAATGAATAGTTTGGTTCAAGGCCACACTAGAAACCACCTTAGGCATAAAAGTAGGATTAGTGCGTGAAGATACCCTATCCTTATGAAAAATTAGGAAGGGTTCAACTGCCATAAGGGCCTGTAATTCAGAAACCCTTCTTGCAGGCGTGATGGCCAACAAAAAGCAGTCTTCCAGGACAAAACTTCAATTCGCAGTAGCTGTAGGCTCAAAAGGAGGTAAAGTAAGTTTTTCCAACACAAAATTGAGATCCCAGGCAGGAGTAGGAGCTCTCGTGGGGGTCTTATGTTCTTTGCCCCTCTAAGAAATTGCTTAAACAAAGGATGAGAGAACAAAGGAGGGTCACAGTCATAGTGAGCAGAAATGGCTGCAGCATGAACCTTTATAGAGGAGAAAGACAAACCCTTGTCTAATAAATCTGTAAGGTATTGAAGAGAAACACTTAAATCAGGCTTGGAAACATCAAAGTCCTTTGCTTTGCTCCAAACAAAAAACCTCCTCCATTTATCAGCGTAAACTTTCCTTGTACTAGGCCTTCTGGCCTCCAAAATAACATTTAAAACTTGTTGTGGAAGCTGAGACCCTCCAGGGTCTAGAACAGAATATGCCAGGCTGTTAGATGCAGGGACTGAATCCTGACATTGAGGAAATGATTGCCCTCCTGTGACAAAAGGTGCGGAATCGAAGGCAAAGGCCATGGAGGCTCCTGTACTAAACTTCTCAGCAGAGGGTACCAGTGCTGTCGAGGCCAATCTGGAGCTATCAGAATCATGGATGGCTTGTCTTGTCTGGCCTTCAAGAGTACCTTTGGGAGGAGAGGCAGAGGTGGAAAGGCATAGACGTGAAGATTGCTCCAACTGAAGGATAGAGCATCCACTTCCAAGCTGTGGGATGAAACATTTTCGTGCAAAACTTTGGCAACTGGAAATTTAGTGGAGAAGCGAACAGATCTATGTCTGGAGTTCCCCATAACACTGTCAACCTTCGAAATACATGAGGATCCAATTTCCACTCGTGGGGATCCACTATCTGTCTGCTCAACACATCTGCTAAGGAGTTCTGTGCTCCTGGTAGAAACCTTGCCTGAAGATTGAGGTGTAAACTGAGAGCAGTCTCCCACAAAATCATCGCTTGTCTGCAAAGAGGGTACGAATGTGTTCCCCCTTGCTTGTTGATGTACCACATGACAGTTGTGTTGTCTGTTTGAATCAACACTTGCCCTGGGTGAAGTAAATCTTTGAAAGCCATCAATGCAAATTGGACTGCTAACATCTCCTTCAAGTTGATATGCAAATGTTGAAGTCTGGCAGGCCACGTGTCTTGAACCCATTTTCCATTGAGGTGTGCTCCCCAAGCCTTGTCCGAGGCATCTGTCGTTAGAATCTGACTCGCCTCTGGTCGGGTCACAGAGTGTCCCTTGTTTAGGTGACATTCCTGAGCCCACCACAAAAATTCCTTTTGAATGCAAGGTATTATTTGAATGACAGTGTCCAGATCTTGGCAGTGTTGTGTCCATACGTTCTTGAGATACCATTGGAGCTTCCTCATATGCAGTTTGGCATTGGGAAGCACCAGGATACAAGATGCCATGAACCCCAAGGCTTGAAGGACTGTCCTTGCAGTCAGCCTGGAGCGTAGAGACAATTGATGGAAGTAAAGAGTAAGGTTCTTTTGCTTGTCCGGGGTCAAAAAAGCCATCTGGGAAGCTGTATTCAGTCTCACACCCAGAAAGCACATTTCCTGAGAGGGTACTAGACTGGACTTTGTTTCGTTCACAGAATACCCTAGGCACCTTAACACTGCCATCACATACTGTAGATGATGAAGAAGTTGGTACTTGTCTTGAGCAAGAATCAGGCAATCGTCCAAATACGGATAAATTTGTATTCCTCTCAACCTGAAGAAGGCTATCAGTGGAGCCAGAACCTTTGTGAACACCCTGGGCGCAGTAGATAAGCCAAAGGGCAATGCAGAGAACTGATAATGTAAAGTCCCAGCCCAACGCAGGTACCTCCTGCAACTGGGCCTGATAGGAACATGAAGATAAGCCTCTTTGAGATCCAGAGTTACCATCCAGTGATCTTTGCCCAACAGAGGTAAAAGCTGTTGCAACGTCAACATTTTGAACTTTGGAATGTCCAGGAATGTGTTGAGGATAGATAAATCCAAAATCGGTCTCCACGTGTTCCCTTTCTTTGGTACTAGAAACAGGCGAGAATAAAAACCTAGGCCCACTTCTGACAGAGGGACCGGCTGTATGGCTCCCATTTGAAGAAGTAAAGAAATCTGCTTGTAAGCCTCTACTCTTTGTTGAGGAGGAACGTCTGGCATACCTTTGAAAGGAGGCAATGTATGGAAATAAAACTTGTAGCCTCGGTTTATAATGTCCAATACCCATTTGTCCTGGGTGACTAAAAGCCAGTTTTGCTTGAAGAGTGCTAACTTTCCTCCCAAAGGAGCTGCCAGGCAAGAATAATGTGGCAGCTGAAAATGCAGGTCATTGGGCCTGTTTACGAAAGGACTGGCCCCTGCCCTCACCTGAAGATTGTGCAGGTGAACTCCATGTTCTAGGCCTGAAAGTACTCTGAGCTCTGCCCCTACCACGTCTAGATCTACCTCTAGACTGAGAATCAGAAGAAGGATACGTCCACCCCTTAGTAGGCCAATTCCTACTAAACTTTGGAGGCTGCACCTGCAAGAAGTCTTTAACAGTCTGCATAGACTTAGCCTTGTCTTCCATCTTTTTCAAGACCGACTCCACAGGGGGACCAAATAAAACTTCAGACTGTAAAGGAGCATCCAAAATTCTAGTTTTAACATGTTCTGACAAATTCTGATCCTTAAGCCAGGCGTGCCTGCAAAGAACTGAACCAGTGGCAGCCACCCTGGAAGAAGCCTGCAAAGCATCAAAGCCACACTGCAAAGAATGCTTACCCACCTGTTCAGAGACATGTACCAAATTCTGCAATTCCTTACACTCAATGCCCTCTGCCAAAGCATCCACTTTAGATTTTAGTTGAGTAAGGAGGAAATTCTGATACTTCAACATATCAAACTGGCAATTCAAAGCCCTCATTGCTAAAGTAGAAGAGGTATACACCTTTTTACCCCATCTATCCAAAGCTCTAGCCTCTTTATCCATAGGAACTGGATTCTTTACAACAGAAGCCCTGACACCCTTAGGTCCCTGGCTAATAGTTTCTGGGTCTGCCCTAGGACTCTTATACAGATATTTATGAGCCTCAGGTACTCTGTAATACCTGTCCGGTTTAACTGGCGCAGGAGGCAAAGAATCTGGATTAAGGGAAGCCTCAGAGAAAACATCTTGCACAACATCCAAAACAGGAGGTATAGCCAAGGGCCTATGTTGTGGTAAAAACAAGAACTCCCTAAGCCTCTTCCGTGAATCAGAGAAATCCTGACCTTCCCATTTAAAATGCTCCCTCATAGAATGAAGTGTTTCTGAGAAGGAAAAATCTTCTGGAGGAGAAGCAGAAGGAGTGGAATCCTCTGCATCAGAATCAGAATAAGTAGGAAAATCCTGAATGTCTTCAGCCGAAGACTCTGAATCATCTGAGGCCTGTTCCAAACTCTCCACCTCTGGCTCCACTCTGGGCCTCTTATCAGGAGGGGGCATAGAACCTCTTATCAAAGTAATTAAATCTTCTGCCATTTTAAGCATGTGCTTTTTAGGCACAGAACCTGCAGAACTAGGACTGACACCAGGGAAAGGTAAACTAGCCCTGCCTTTGGAAGAAGCCTTAGAAACAGAAGGAGAAGGCCTAATCCCCTTAGGTAAGGAAGGGAGAACAGTAACCTGAGAGGCCCCCTCAGCCTGACCTGCCTCCTGAGAGGCCACATCTTGCAAAATCAAAGTCTCCTCCTGAGACTCAACTGAAACCTCGGCCGGATCCACAGATTCCCCCGTAGTTCCTAAAGAGCCGGCGTCCGGAACGGACGACTCATCCTGTCTGGGTTTTAAAGATTTGTCTTTGCGCTTCTTCGCGGTAGCGGGCGTCGGAGGATCCGACGGCATATTATAATTACACCGCTTACCGAAGACAAGCCTAGCGCAATCTAACCTACGCTTGATGGTGCGCTTATTAAACTTAGCACAAAAGCGACACCCGACTACGTCGTGCTCAGGTCCCAAACAAGGAATACAAAGAGAGTGATAATCCCTATGCGGTATCTGTTTCCCACAAGAAATACAATTATTCACTTTTTCTGACATCCGGAATTAACTGAGGCAAGAAAAAACAAAAATATTCCCCAACGGGGTACTTAGCCCAACTTGGATTCGGTCTGAAACTCAGAATACGAAAATTTCAGAACGCCGAACAGCACTTGCAACGCTGCTTCTGCATCGGACCATGCGGCAAAAAAGACTGAGGATATGACGTCGGTCATGCGCTTTTATACCCTGATGCTCTGATGTCAGTTCTGAGCGCCCATGACCGACGTCAGCCTAATACTTCGGTATTCGGGCCGACCGAGGACAGCGGACTACCCCATATGTAAGGACTGCAGCAATGTGAGATGAAGAACATCTGCTCTACAAATTGTAGCATGCTACAGGCCACCTTCTCAAACTCAGGAACCCCACACAGCCTTCCTGAAGACACTGGAGGGTATAAATGTATCTCCAAACACCATCATATTGGGTGACTTCAACTACCCGAATATAGACTGGGAACATTACTCAAGCCCTAACTTTCTAGCCCAACGGTTCCTGGAGTTCATAAATTCAAATGCCATGGAACAGCTAGTCACTGTTCCCACGAGAGGAGAAAATATACTAGATCTCATTGTCACAAACATGGGGACAAAATGCTCCACACCGGAAGTATATCCCTCATTGGTGAGATCTGATCATAAACTAATCTCACTGGAAATCCACATCCCACCCCACCCCAAACAAAAAGACCATAGGGAAGAAGTTCTCTAAAGGAAACTTCACACTACTCAAGACTGGTGTGGTATCCTTCAAGGCCCCTGAGCCAGTGGAAAGCACAACCCAAGCTGCGGAAGCCCTTACAAATGCCTTCTATGAACACCTCCAGGACTGCATGGATCAGGCAATCCCAAATAAAACCAAGACTCTTTCCACAAAGGGCAAGCGTCCAGTCTGGTGGACCCCAGCCATTAACAAACTTTACAATAAGAGGAGAAAGCTATTACATGATAGAACAAAATCCATAAAAAGGGAAGTCACCCCTGATCATTATTAGTAAAAAAATACGAGCACTCATAAAATCAACTAAGGCCAATTTTGAGAGAAAAATTGCCATGGATTCAAAGGACAATCATAAGGCCTTTTTCAGCTATGTTAGGAACCTGGGTGGAAACTCCCAGATATGCTCAGAATTAGTCCAAAATGATACAAAAATCACTGAACCCACAGACATTGCCAACATACTGGCAGACAGGTTCAGTGCAAACCACCCCCCTCTCCCCCCCAAAGGAGAGATAACTATCCCAGCCGAGTGTAGCCTCCCGGACATCTCAAATGTGCAGGTGAAAGCTGCTCTCTCTAAAGCTAAAAACACAGCATCAATGGGACCGGATGGTGTCCCTGGCTGTGTGCTACACGAGCTAAACGAGGAATTAAACCCGCACATAAGGCAGCTGTTTAATCTCAGCCTTACCACAGGATACGTGCCCAAGGAGTGGCGTACGGCAACTGTGGTCCCACTCCACAAAGGCGCCTCTACAGACCCTGGTAATTACCGCCCCATAAGCTTAACAAGTCTAGTCTGCAAAGCTATGGAGAGGATCATAATGGAGCTCATAAACAAAGATATAGGGGACTTGCAGACATTGGACCTGACCCAGTTTGGCTTTGTCAAGGGAAGATCATGCCTTTTGAACTTGGTCGACTTCTTCGAAACAGTCACCAAGGCCATTGATGAGGGAAAGGCAGTCCATACAGCCTACCTTGACCTTGCAAAGGCTTGCGACACAATACCCCACTCGGGTATTGTAGAAAAACTTACCAGCTTAAATGTAAACCCATATGTCACAAGATGGGTTGCAAACTGGCTTAAGGACAGAACCCACAGGGTTAGAGTTGCTGGCGTTATGTCAGACTCCAAGCTGGTCACAAGTGGTGTCCCACAGGGCTCGGTCCTTGGCCCCCTATTGTTTGGCATCTACTTCTCAGAAGTACAGGCCAACATGGGAGGACTTTGGCTGACAAAGTTTGCAGACGACTGCAAACTGGGCGCCATAGTGGAAAGTGCATCGGACACGGATATCCTTCAGAAGGGACTCACGGAAACAGATAGCTGGTGCCAGAGCCATGGCCTGAAGTTAAACGCCAAAAATGTATAGTCATACCCTTCGGGAAAAACAAGGTAACCCCAAGCTACCATATAGGTGGCAATCCACTAAGCACAGAAGAGGTTATCAGGGACCTGGGGACCCAGGTTGACAGTGGCCTTTCTTTTGACACTCACGTTGCTAAAGTGGTTAGAAAGACCTTCTACATTGCCCACCTGATCATGAAGGATTCACATCCAGATCTAGTGAGGTCATTGTTCCCCTGTACTCTTCACTTATCAGACCAATGATCGAGTACAATGCCCCATTCGGGATGTATCTCACCCGACATCTGCAGCAATTGGAGAGACCCCAAAGTTCCTCACCAAAAGGATAAAGGGACTCCAAATCTGTCATATGCTGCCAGATTGAAGAAACTCCAGCTCTATTCAGTTGCATACCGTCTGCTCAGAGGTGACATGTGCCTGACATACAAGGCCATGTCCAACCCGAATTAATGGACATGCTCCACCTCAAAAAATCCAAATCCACCAAAACCACTAGAGCAAGCGACTTAAACCTTAGCACGAATATAAATAGGACGTGCTGGAGGGATAGATTTATCACTCAGAGACTCCCTATGCTGTGGAATAGAATCCCGGTCCATGTGAGGCAGAGCACCTCGCTGACTCTGTTCAAGAGAAATCTAGACCTGTGGATGGGAGATCGTAGGTTTACCCCGGGAATCATCTCTGTGTCACTGCTGGACAGAGGCACAACAAACTAATGGGCACAGTATTTTTTCATATAAGGGGTGGCGTAAGCCACAAAAATTTGGGCTAGGCTTATAAATGCCTTAGGGCAGATAGCCTAGTATAAACCTATGAACCTATGAACCTATGAACCAAGGTGATCAAAGGAACTTCTCAGCCTCAGACTTTAACTTACCTCCAGTTCCATCTATTCCTACTCAATATTAATTATTCTCCATTTCTCCATATGTTCATCTTACTTGAAAAGAAAAAAATAAATAAATCGAGACCTACTTGAACAAATAACTCTAGACACCCTCCCACTGGTTCAAATAATCTTGCCCTTGGTTCATCTATTATAGCAAAGAGTCAAACTCTTGTTCACATGTATAACCTCTTCCCTTACTCGTGCCCAACATCTAGAAATAAACTGTACTCAGATCTCCCCAAGCAACCATAAGAAAGGCATTTGTCACAACTACCAACTTTTCTGTTTATGCTATTCCATTGGCTCTGAAGGGGGTCACAGATAGGGGTGAATAATTGGCTATGATGTGATCACAGATTTCACTGAGTGCAACTATAACTTCAACCAATTCCAGATATTTATCCTGAAGTCTGATGCGAAACAACAGAGCTGCAAATAAATGCAGATATTCCTCCCAGAGTTGCAGGTGGATCCAAATACATAAGCAGCAGGTGGATCCAAATACATAAGCATTTACAAATAGAAATGAGTGCACGTGTGTGTGTGTGTGTATATATATATATATATATATATATATATATATATATATATATATACATACATACATACATACACACACACACACACACACACACACATATACATATATATATATATATATATATATATATATATTTATTTTTTTTCCCATATAATATACAGAGTAGCATCCAGACTTTTTGGAGGGAGAGGGGAATCTCAAACTTGCAAAGGTGCAATACCTGCCCTGATATTTCCTGTGCTTAAACATACACAAAATTTAACAGGCTGCCATCTATTGCATTTTTCTTGCTTCATTTTGACACATATTCCTTCCTTAAGGCAGCATGAAAATTTTAAAGTTGTCTTCCTTAAAGGACCACTACGGTAAATTATGAAAAAATAAATGCTTTTTATCTAGTCATGATTTTCTGCACCTCCCAAAGCCATCTGAATCCAAAAAAAAGTATTCATTCTTAATAGGTTCATAGGTTCATAGGTTCATACTAGGCTATCTGCCAGAGGGCATTTACAAGCCTAGCCCATAGTTTTGTGGCTTACGCCACCCCTTTAGTATGGGGAACTATACCCATTATTTTGCTGTGCCTCTGTTGAGCAGTGACACTGAGGTAATCCCTGGGGTATATCTGCGATCTCCCATCCATTGGTCAAGATTTCTCTTGAACAAGGCCAGCGAGGTGCTCTGCCTCACATATACCGGGATTTTATTCCACAGCATAGGGAGTCTTTGGGTGATGAATCTATCCCTCCAGCACGTCCTATTAATAGCCGTGTCGAGGTTTAAGTCTCCGCCCTTGTGGCTCTGACGGATCTAGATTTTTGAGGTGAAGCATATTCATCAAATCTGGGTTTGACATGGCCTTGTATGTTAGGCAAAGGTCACCTCTGAGCAGCGGTGCGACTGAATAGAGCTGGAGTTCTTTCAGTCGGGCAGCATAGGACAGATGTTTGAGACCCTTTATCCTTTTGGTGAGGAACTTTTGTGGCCTCTCCAGCTGCTGCAAGTGTCGGGTCAGATACATTCGAATGGGGCATTGTACTCAATCATTGGTCTGATGAGTGATGAGTATAGGGAGACTATGACCTCCCTTGATCTAGATGAGAATCCCTTCATGATAAGGTGGGCAATGTAGAAGGTCTTCCTAACTACTTTAGCTACATGGGTGTCGAATGACAGACTACTATCAACCTGGGTCCCCAGGTCCCTGATAACTTCTTCTGTACTCAGTGGATTGCCACCTATTTGGTAGCTAGGGGTAACCTTGTTTTTCCCGAAGGGTATGACTATGCATTTTTTGGCATTTAACTTTAGGCCATGGCTCTGGCACCAGTTATCCGTTTCTGTGAGACCCTTCTGAAGGATATCTGTGTCAGATGTGTTTTCTACTATGGCGCCCAGTTTGCAGGCATCTGCAAACTTTGTCAGCCATAACCCTCCTGTGTTTGCTTGTACTTCGGAAAAGTAGATGCCAAACAAGAGTGGGCCCAGGACTGAGCCCTGTGGTACACCACTTGTGACAGGCTTTGAGTCTGACATGGCGCCAGCAACTCTGACCCTGTGGGTTCTGTCACTCAGCCAGTTTGCAACCCATCTTGTGATGTATGGGTTAACATTTAAGCTGATGAGTTTTTCAATGATACCCGAGTGGGGTATTGTATCAAAGGCCTTCGCCAGATCGAGGTAGGCTGTATGGACTGCCTTTCCTCATCAATGGCTTTGGTGACTGTTTGAAAAAGTCAACCAAGTTTAGAAGGCATGATCTGCCTTTGACAAAGCCAAACTGGGATGGATCCAAAGTCTGCAAATTCCCTATGTCTTTATTTATGAGGTCCATTATGATCCTCTCCATGGCTTTGCAGATAAGGCTTGTCAAGCTAATGGGCCGGTAATTTCCAGGGTCGGTGGAGGCACCGCCTTTGTGAAGTGGGACCACAGTTGCAGTGCGCCACTCCTGGGTATGTATCCAGAGGTAAGACTATGATTAAACAGCTGTCCTAGCTGTGGGTTTAATTCCTCGTTGAGTTCGTGGAGCACACAGCCGGGGACACCATCAGGTCCCATGGATGTTGTGTTTTTTGCTTTGGAGAGAGCAGTTCTCACTTGGGCGTTGGAGATGTTTGGGGGGCTGCAATCGCTTGGTATAGATATCTCTCCTTTTGGGAGGGGAGAAGTTTGCACTGAACCTGTCAGCCAGTATGTTGGCAATGTCTGTAGGATCAGTAATCTTCACATCATTTTGAACTAGTTCTGAGCATATCTGGGAGTTTCCTCCCAGGTTTCTAACATAGCTAAAGAAGGCCTTATTTATTTTTTTTCCCTACTGTCTGCTCTCATGGGGGCAGACATCCTGATGGGACTATTTTCCCTTGAAAGGCTAAATCTGTCCCAAAATGCAGTCTGACAGCCCTGACTGTGAGAACAATTAGCCCTACCTTTTGTTGTCAGATCAGGCTTCCATTCAACTTGAAAGGAAAACCTGAAAAATATTGCCAAGTTTAACAGTCAGTGCTATTGACCGTTCTGTGTTGAGTTTTACAAATGTTGTTCCTACTGATATACTACACATTTTCTGAAAGAAACTTGCAAAAAGTGTTAATAAATTACAGAGATAAAAAATACTTTTTACAAAGAGCAGTTTTGTTGCCATCAGTTGCTGACCAAATTACTCCTCCCATCTCCCCTTCTTCTATGAGCCAGTGTCTCACATTTCCAGCTAGGTTAGGTTCAGCTAATTAGCAACCCTGCATGACAACAGACAACAAAACAAATGTCAGCCTAGTGTGCCACTAAAACTGTTCCCTAATAACTCTTTCCTCCTTACTGTTGACTCGCACTATTCCAGGCAAACTGGGAGAAAAAAAAACTAATCTGAATTCAACTTATTTGTCCAATATATCAATTCTCTCAAATGTACACAGTGAAATATTTGCTTTGGAGTGTGTAGTGCTTACTGGCTGGCCACATACTTATTTCTGCACACTTTTATACAGCATAACATGAACCACAGTGCCAAACTAACAATTTAATATATATATATTTTTTTTATTTTAAGAGTAGCCTCCTTAAGCTCTTGTGTCAGCCACTACTTTTTGTTATAATAGCTTCACGCAGCCTTTTTTTAGTTGTAGTCTTTCAAGCATATCCCTTATCCTTTCAGCAACAAATTTGACTCTTTGACAAAGCTTCACAGTTATGAAGCTTTTCTAACAGTACTGCTACTTTGGTTCAGATCACAAGGAATAAATGAACAGGCATCCATTTCATGAAAAAATAGCTCTACATTGCAAGAATTGTCACTGTTTGTTCAAGACAATCAAAACCTTATTCAAAAATGATCTTAGATTCTACCATGTCAGAGAAAAAGTGTATGGCCAAATTATTTACAGTTGTGAGGCATGTTGGTTTGACACTAAACACTATTACCCTCCTGCCCCCCATCACACCTCTCCCAATCCATTCAGGCATTTACAGTGGATATAAAAAGTGTACACATCCCTGTTAAAATGCCAGGTTTTTGTGATATAAAAAAAATGAGACCACAATAAATCATTTCAAAAACTTTTCCTGCCTTTAATGTGACCTAGAACCTGTACAATTCAATTCAGAAACAAACAAATCTGTTAGGAGTAAAAATATAAAAAAATAAAATTACAATACTGGCACCACATCTGTGTGCCCTATTCAGTCACAGACTCACTTCAGGCTTTGTCCCTACTGAATGGGGCACTGCTACAGTCATCCCTCTCCATAAAGGGGAGTGACTACAGACTCATTGAATTATCGCCCCATTAGCCTGACGAGTCTGATATGTAAAACTATGGCGCGTATCATCATGGACCTGATTACCAAGGATATAGAAAAAATCCAAACACTAGACCTCACGCAATTTGGCTTTGTGAAAGGGAGATCATGGCTGCTCAACCTGGTTGACTTCTTTGAGTCAGTCACCAGGGCTGTGGATGAAGGTAACGCAGTGCTTACAGCCCACCTCAATCTGGCCAAGAACTTTGATGCCATTCTTCACTCGGGAATTAATGATAAACTCACCAAACTACGCATCAACCCCTATATCACTAGGTGGGTTGCAAATTCGCTCACAGATATAACACACAGTGTGAAAGTAGCGGACTGCAAGTCAGACTGCCTACCAGTCACGAGTGGAGTCTCACAGGAATCGCTCCTGGGTCCTCTCCTGTTCGGCATCTACTTTTCAGAAGTCCAGGCCAACATAAAGGGACTCTGGCTGACCATATTCACAGACGACTGCAAGCTGGGAGCCATTATTAACTCCCCATGTGATGCAGGCATCCTACAGAAAAGGCTTCAATGAGACCAATGGCTGGTGTCGAAACCATGGCCTTAAGCTTAATGCCAAAAAATGCGTAGTCATCCATTTTGGTAAAAACTTTCCACTAATTACCATATTGATGGCAGACCACTGAACAGTGAAGGCATTTTAAGAAATCAGGGGATGTAGGTGGACAACAACCTCTCCTTTGACCACCACATTGCCACTGTGGACAGAAAGTCCTTCTATGTGGCACATTTCACTACCAAGGGTTTTGCATCTAGGAAGAAAGAGGTCATAGTCTCTCTCTACTCTTCCCTCATTAGACCAATCATTGAGTATAATGCCCCATTTGGCATGTACTCACCAGACACCTGCAACAGCCAGAGAGGCCATAGAAGTACTTCATGGAGAGGATCCTAGGCATTAAACACGTCTTACACAGAGACTCAAAAGACTCCAACTATTCTCTGTCTCGTAACGCCTACTTAGAGGCGATCTCTGCTTAACTTAAAAAGCCATGTCTGACCCAGCTCTGTTAGAAATGCTACATCTAAAGATTCCCAATCCCTCCCCACCACATGTTCCAGAGACCTCAACCTCATTACCACAACCAACAGAACATGCTGGAGAGACAGGTTCATAACTCAGAGACTGCCCATGCTCTGGAACAGACTTCCCATACATGTCAAGCAGGGCAGCTCGCTATCCCTCTTCAAGAGGAATCTTGAAGAGTGGATGGGTAATAGAAAGTTCAACCTGGGGATCATTCCCAGTGGCTCTACTTCACAGAGGCACTGGGAACGAACATCAGGTGGCACGATGCCAGGACAATTCTATGGGCTAGGCTTGTAAGGGCTCTGGGGCCATTGGCGTGGTACACACCTATGAACCTATAAGCTGGCTGCATAAGTGTGCACCCTTAAACTAATACTTTGTTGAAGCAGTGTTTGACTTAATTACATCATTCAATCTTCTTGGGTAGGAGTCTAACAACACGGCACATCTTGATTTGGCAATATTTGCCCACTCTTCCTTGCAAAATCGCTGCAAATCTGTCAGATTGCGAGGGCATCTCTTGAGCACAGACCTCTTCAGGTCACCCCACAGATTTTCTATTGGATTTAGGTCTGGGCTCTGGCTGTGCCATTCCAAAACTTTAATTATCTTCTGGTGAAGCCATTCTTTTCTTGATTTGGATGTATGCTTGGGGTCATTGTCGTACTGAAAGGTGAAATTCATCTTCAGCCTTCTAGCAGATGCCTGAAGGTTTTAGGCCAAAGTGACTGGTATTTGGAACTGTTCATAATTCTCTCCACCTTGACTAAAGCCCCAGTTCCAGCTGAAGAAAAGCAACCTCAAAGCATGACACTGCCACCACCATGCTTCACCTTGGGGGTGGCGTTCCTTTGGAGATCTGAAGTGTTGTTTTTGTGCCAAACATACCTTTTGGAATTGTGGCCAAAATGTTTAACCTTGGTCTCGTCAGACCATAACACATTTTCTCACATGCTTTTGGCAGACTTGATGTATTGTTGTGCAAATTTTAGCCGGGCCTGGATATTTTCCTGTGCAAGAAAAGGCTTCAGTCTTGCAACCCTACCCCATAGTCCTGACATATGGAGAATATGGGAGATTGTTGTCACATGCACTACACAACTAGTACTTGCCAGAAATTCCTGCAGCTCCTTCAGTGTTGCTGTAGGTCTCTTGACAGACTCCCTAACCAGTTTTCATCTTGTCTTTTCATCAATTTTGGAGGGACATCCAGATCTTTGCAATGTCACTGCTGTCCCATATTTTCTCCACTTTTTGATGACTGTCTACACTGTGTTCCATGGTATATTCAATGCTGTGGAAATTTTTTTATACTCTTCTCCTGACTGATAACTTTCAACAATGAGATCCCTTTGATGCTTTGTAATCTCTCTGCAAACCAAAGGCTTTTGCTGTAGCAGGCACTGCATAAATGTCAAAAAAATCCAACTAGGACAGCTGAACTTTATTTGGGGTTGATCAGAGTCTCCTTAATTGATGGCAGGTGTGTACCCAAGAAGACTGAATGTTGTAATTAAATCAAAATTTTCTTCAAAGTATTAGTTTAAGGGTGTGCACACTTATGCAACCAGCTTATTGTACGTTTTTTTTTATACTTTTCCCTTAACAGATTTGTTTTTCAATTGAACTGTACAGGTTATAGGTCACATTAAAGGTGGGAAAAAGTTTTGAAATGATTTATTGTGGTCTCATTTTTTTGTTTCACAAAAACCTGGCATTTTAACAGGGATGTGTACACTTTTTATATCCACTGTACATACATAATAACACTTGTATCTTGCAAAAGTGCCAGCAGCTGTACCAACCTCTTTACAAACAATGCTGTAAGACCTTGGTCAACCAATATTTATTTACTTTGAAGGTTGTGCGCTAGGCCCGGCAAGCCAGCATGTAAAAATCTACTGCCAATCATTAGCGGACGCAATTTCCGCTGTGGCGACCCCTAACCGGGAAAAGCCGAAAGACACAAACAAACTTTATTTTACATTTGTTAACCGTGGGTGTCTGAGCCGAAAAGGCTCTTTTTCAGCAGAGGCCCGGGGAGAAAAGCCCCACATAGAAAAATTACAGGTGCATTTCGATATTTAGACATGAGCACTATACACACAAATTACAATAGACATGTTTTTACAGTGGTATGCAGCACATCAACAGTTACAGTGGAGAGAACAAAGAAAATATTAATTAAAAATAAAGGTAATTAATAGATTTGTGGTGTACAGCTGAAATTTGGAACATAGGTAGAATACATACATAGTACACAGGTACAGTACATACATTGTAGATTAACCAGTGTTTGTAAGAGTGAAAACTATTATCAAGTACTCTGGGTTTAGTATGTGTACCTGAGACCATATGTATACCATATACCTGTATATTTGAGAGATAAATGCTAGTGATGGACTCCTCACAGCTGGTCAGCAAGGCAGTGTCCATCTGGCTTCACTCCACAGTTCTCAGTTACACCTTACAGATCATACTTTCACAGGGCTGACTGAGCTACTGACAATGTCAACTCATAACCCCCACCCCCAACTAATTGTAGCCTGTCCGCTGCATTTGGCATGGCTCTCCCCAAAGCACGGCAGCAGGAAAGTGCCAGTCCATCTGCGCTATACAGTCCTTTACACCACAGACGTTATACAGGAATGCTTGCAGACACACACACGCATGCACACACATCTGTATGCCAGACCAGCTATAATCCATGTTTCACTATTATAACATGCATGCCTCCACATATTCGCTCACACACACATACATGCACATGTACTCTGACACACACACCCTTCAGCACTTGTTTTATGTTACACAATGGACATCCTGTACGCATAATTGAACAAACAAAAATACACGTAAACACACACACATGCTCACCAGCCCCCTCCACACACACTCGCCAGCCCCCTACATACACGGAGACTTGCCCACCCCCACACACACCCACATATTCCCTCACCTCTTCACACGCACACTTGCCCACCTCCCAAAAAATGCCCCTCCCCACACATACACACACACTCATGCATGCTCAGGTACACAGATGAACATATTCACCCCCTGCACACATACACACTCACCCAGAGGCATGGTCACCCATACATATACAGTCACCCCACACCACAAACACCACACACACATGCACTATAACACTCTGCCACACACACACATACATGTTAATGCTTGCATAAACACATACACACGTTCACCCCCACACACACATACTTGCCCACATGCTCACACACACATATGCATGCACTTTCCCACACACATACTTGCATGCTAGCATACACATTTATGCACTGCCATTTAATTACTTCGCACTCACAATCCACCTGTCAACACTTTGCATGTGTTATTTCATCAACAGCATCACAGTTACTATACATTCGCTTAATAGTCAAATCTCCACGCAATGGAACAGTACACCAACAACACACAATTAGCATAAAAGTATATCCATTTATAACTTTGAATAAGATTTTTCAATAGTTTGGCAAACAAATCTTGCTTTTACCATTGGAGTTGCATTTGTCTACTTTCCTGATTTATAGCTTGCAACCTCCCACACAAAGTATAGACTGTGGTGGTGGGTGCTGCGGTAGCGTTGTCGCCTCACAGTAAGACGTCCTGTTCGATTCTCAGCTAGAGCGTCTTCTGTGTGGAGACATGCGTGAATGGACGTACCTTCGCTGAAGGTTGTGAGTCAGGGCCGGCAACTTGACACGTAAAAATCTACAGACAATCATTAGCGGACCTGAGTTCCACTGTGGCGACCCCTAACCAGGAAAAGCCGAAAGACAACTCCTCTCCCACACAAAGTATGACATCCTCTAACTTTTGAGGTAACAGTGCACTGAGTACCACTAATCACATCATTCATGACTCGACTCAAAATATATTTATTTATTTTACAGTTTGTTTACTGGGAAGGCCCATTGGGCCAAAAATGAGCAGTATTCAATGGAGGCCCAGGAAGAAAAGTTCCTTGTACAGATTTATAATAGAAAATCAACAGTTTGTAATTTATACATAGCTCAAAAATGAAAATCAACAGTTTGTAATTTATATACAACTTAAAAATAAAAACAACAAGGCAAAAACAAAATAGTAAACAAAACATTTGTGGGATGTGTCATGATAGAGTATTCCAAGGACATAAAATAAGCAAGAGTACATGATATGGTAAAGAGCAATTAAGGAATGTGTTTTAACAAGCATATTTAAGAAATCTCAAAAAGCAAGGTACTTGGAAGAGTAAGCCTTGCACATTCCAAGTAAGTGAGATGAAAAGGGAGAGAAGTAAAGCAGCACAAACTAAGGTGGATAGAAATGATGGAGATGAGTGTTAGGTTGAGAAAAAGGATGACGAAAAGTAGGGGTGCAGTGGAGAGAATCAGGTAGGATGATAAAGTACAGTTGTGTACACTTACCATAAATGTAGATGTTAAGAGTGTCTTCACTGTTTGCAGTCATCACATTTGGGTTATCCCTGCCAGAGTAGCCCTTGGCAGGCCTGAATACCAGAGACTTAGTATTTCTAGGTCAGTTGCTGTCGCTTGAGGACTGACGTCAGATTGTCCGTGGTATAAAGGAAGGCAGCAGACACCATTACATGAGTTTTTCTTGCCCTAACCTGTCAGGTGCGTCCAAAGTAGGAGGCCAGGTTCTTGTGGAAGAACCCCACCAGTGGAAAATAAATACCAATATATCCCTTGTAAGGAATGGAGAACAAAGAAGAAAGGTTACAAAAAGAAAAAAGGGGGATGGACGGAGGGAAACCAGGACTGCAACGGTGAAGACACTCGAACATCTAAATTCATACCAAGTGTACACAACTATACCATGTTTTTCGTGTTTCACTGTTGCAGTCATCACATTTGGGTAGATTCCCAAAGCTGAGGAAATGGATGGACACAGTCAAGGAAGCTGGGGGCTGGCTAGGATGCTCTGCAAGACTGCAGAGGCAAACCCTGCCCTGGATTTGAAGAAGAGAGGCGGGTGGCAATGCTTGGTAAAAGTGTGAACAGAAGTCCAGGTGGCAGCCTCCAGGATGTCCCTGGCGGGGACCCCTCTGAGGAAAGCTGCAGAGGTGGAGGCTGCTCTGGTGGAGTGTGTCCTGACCCCCTTGACCCCATGCTTGTAGCAGAAATGGATGCAGCATGCTATCCATTTGGAAATGGTTTGCTTGGAGATGGCTTTGCCTTCTGACCCCAAAACAAAGCTAATCAGCAAATGATGAGACTTTCTGAAGGGTATAGTCCTGTCCAGATAGTCCCTGAGCTATCTGTGCAAATCTAGAGTGCAGAATCCTTTCCCCCTTGTTTTGGGGATTAGGAAAGAAACTGGGCAAATTAATGAATTGGTTGAGAGTCACACTGGAAACCACCTTGGGCATGAAGGATGGATTAGTTTTAAGGGATACCCTGTCTGCATGGAAGATGAAGAGTTCGAAAGCCATGAGTGCTTGCAGCTCAGAGACTCTTCCGGCTGAAGTGATGGCCAGGAGGAAGGCTGTCTTCCAGGAGAGAAATTTTAGCTCTGCAGAAGAAGGTGGTTCGAAAGGAGGCAGGGTGAGCTTTTCCAAGACAAAGTTTAGGTCCCAAGCTGGTGTTGGTGCCCTTTTGTGGGTCCTCACACTGCTAGCCCCTCTGAGGAACTGTTTAATCAGAGGGTGTGAGAAAAGAGGCTGCTCAGTGAGAAAATGAACAGAAATAGCACAGGCACAATTTTTTATAGAGAAAGAGAGACCACTGTGTAGTAGGTGAGCTAAGTAAATCCAGGATGAGAGGGATGGAGGGTTGTGCTGTATTGGCCCCCTTGGCCTGGATCCAGGTGCAGAAACTTTTCCATTTATCTGCATAAGACGTTCTGGTGCTAGGGCATCTGGCCTCTAGGATAACATCCAGAACCAGTTTACTGAGGATGGCAGATTGGTCAGGGGGTTAGGGAATAAGCCAAGCTGCCAAACTGAGTGTCTGCAATTGGGGGTGCATGAATTCCCCTTCCCTCTGGGTTAGTAGGTTTGGAATCTGAGGAAGATTCCATGGAGGCAGCGGGGACAGGCTGCACAGCAATGGGTGCCAGTGCTCTCTGGGCCAGTCTGGAGCTATGAGAATGGTCCTTGGTTTTTCCTCCCTTACCTTGAGCAATACCCTGGGGATGAGAAGTAGGGGAGGAAAGGCATAGACCGAGAAGTTAACCAAGGGAAAGGACAGGGCATCCACTTTCCAAGCCATGTTAGTGATGCTCCCTGGTGAAGAATTTGCTGAGCTGATGGTTGGTGTGGGAGGCAAAGAGATCAACCTCCGGGGTTCCCCATTTTTGAGTTATTAGAAGAAGGTACTTCTGTTGAGCTGCCACTCATGTAGGTCCAAAAGCTTTCTGCTTAACTGGTCCGTCAGGGAGTTGAGAGAGCCTGGAAGATATTGTGCTAACAGGTGGAGTTGCATGGAAGAGGCTGTGAGCCAAAGGGTCATGGCCAGCCTGCACAGCGGGTAGGAGTGAGACCCTCCCTGCTTATTGCTGCAGCATATAACAGTGGTGTTGTCTGTTTTGATCAGGAGAACAAC
Organism: Protopterus annectens; assembly: GCF_019279795.1. Lineage (NCBI taxonomy): Eukaryota > Metazoa > Chordata > Ceratodontiformes > Protopteridae > Protopterus > Protopterus annectens. The sequence goes on along the minus strand of NC_056749.1, from coordinate 488,457,601 downwards.
TGGAGAGAGAAGGGGTTTGAAGGCTGTCAAGGCCTGCTGCACAGCCATCATTTCTTTTTGATTGATGTGCAGGGGGATTTGCTGTGGGCTCCATTGGCCCTGTATGCACCTGCAGTCCAGGTGTGCACCCCAAGTGTAGTCTGACGCGTCTGTGGTGAGGGTCTGGGAGGCAGGGTGTGGGGAGAAGGGCAGTCCCTTGTTGTGAGAGCAGGCTGTTGCCCACCAAATAATTTCCTTCCTCAGGCATGGAATAATAGGCAGAAGAGTTTCCAGATCTTGAGAGTGTTGACACCAAAAGCTCTTTAGGTACCACTGAAGTTTCCTCATATGCAGTCTGGCATATGGAATGAGGAGTATGCAAGATGCCATGAATCCCAGAGCTTGCAGGATTTTCCTTGCAGAAAGCTGGGGCCTGGTGGCCAGTCGAGAGAAGTAGGCTGACAGGAAAATTTCCTGGTATAAGGCATGCCATCTGGGATGCTGTGTCCAAACTTGCTCCCAGGAAGATTATCCTTTGGATAGGTACCTGTTTGGATTTCTTTTTGTGGATTGTGCACCCTAGGGAGGTTAGTTGGTTCTGTAAAAAAGGCCAGGAATAAGGCAGTCATCTAAGTAGGAGTAAATCTGAATATTTCTGTCTGCAAAAGGCAATGGCCGAAGCCAGGCATTTTGTGAAAACTCTGGGAGCAGTGGATAAGCCAAAGGGAAGTGCAGAGAAATGAAAGTGTTGAGATCCTGCCCTGAAGCGGAGATATTTTCTGCAAGGCTCCCTGATAGGAATGTGGAGGTAGGCCACTTTTAGGTTCAGGGTGGCTAGCCAAGCATTCATGGAGAGCAAGGGTAGCAGCAGCTGGAGGGTGAGAATTTTGGGATCACCAGGAAGGTGTTCAGAATGGATAGATAGAGGATGGGGTGCCAGGTGCCCTCTTTTCTGGGCACCAGAAAAAGTCTGGAGTAGACGTCTTGGCCTATATGCTCTGCAAAAACATGCTCTACTTCCCCCAAGGAGAGCAGGGAATGGATTTGCTTCTGAGTCTTTGCCCACTGATTTGGTTGTAGATCTGGGAACCCTTTTGGGGTTGGAAGGATGTGGAAGGAGAATCTGTACCCTTGCAACACAATGTTCAGAACCCATTGGTCCTTGGTAATGGTGGCCCAGGTGCTTGAGTGAAAGGAGAGTTTTCCTCCTATGGGTATGTGAAGGTGGGCAGAGGCGAGGTCGGGAGAAGGCAAGTCATTGTGAGTTCTTACCATAAGGGGGTGGCTTAGAACTCCCTGGTTTTGAAGTGGAGGTAGTCCACTGCTTAGATTTCTGCAACCCCTGGGGCTGCTGTCTTGGGGGGGGGGGTCTGTTTCCACAGGGCCTAGGCTGGGTCTGTTTCCACAGGGCCTAGGCTGGGTCTGTTTCCACAGGGCCTAGGCTGGGCCTGTTTACTCGGAATAGGAAAGGACCAGTGCTTAGAGGGAAAATGCCTGCTGGACCTGTTAGAAATTTTTAAATGTCTGCACAGATTTTGCTTTTTTTCCCATCTTTTTAAAGACGACTTCTGCTTTAGTGCCAAATAAGTTGTCTTTGTGCAAGGGTGCATTCAACAATTTTGATTTGACATGGTCTGGCAGGGGTTGTTCCTTAAGCCATGCATGTCTTCTAATGACAGATCCAGTGACTGCTGCCCTGCAAGAAGTTTCTAGGGCTTCAAAACCACAGTGCAAAGTGTGTTTAGCTACTTGACTTGCAGAATGCATTAAGTCTTGTAAATCTTTAGATTCTGCCCATACAGGAAAGGAGGACATTTTTTGTTTAAGGAGTTCCAAGGTATGTTGCTGATATTTAAGCATATGGAACTGACAATTCAGTGCCCTGATAGCAAGAGTAGCTGAGGTGTATACTTTTTTTTACCCCATCTGTCCAGTGCTCGGGAATCCCTGTCTGAGGGGGTGGGATTCTTTGCTGAGGTTGCTTTAATCCCCTTTGGCCCTTGAGAAATGACCTCAGGTTAAGCTGTTGGATTTTTAAAAAGATATTTGTGTGAGTCAGGGACTCTGTAGTACCGGTCTGGTTTTCTGGGAGCAGGAGGGAGGGCGTTGGAGTTGAGCTGGATTCAAGGAAAACATCATCCACCACATCCAGGACTGGTGGGGTGGCCAAGAGTCTGTGTTGTGGAAAATCCAGGAACTCTCAGAGTCTCTTTTTAGACTGAGGGTAGTCTTGACTCTCCAATTGGAAATGCTCCCTTAAGGTATGCAGGGTTTCCCCAAAGGAAACACCCTCTGGGGGAGAGGCTGAAGGAATGGACTTCTCTGCATCAGAATCCTCATATGTGGAAAGGGGCTGCATGTCTTCATAGTCAGACATATTGGATTCATCTGACTCTTGTTCTGACAAAACTACTGGAGATAGACCTCTTTTCCTTTTTGAGGGAGTAGCTTGACTTCCCCTAATCAGCATGATAAGGTTTTCTGCCATTTTAAGCATCTGAGACTGAGGCAAGGGAATAAGCGCCTGAGAATGGGTAGGTTTCTTGGGTGTGGTTTGACCTCTGGACCTAAGGAACTCGGTTTTTGAAAGAAGGCGTCTGCTTATGTCAGGATTTGGTGTTGCGAAGGACTTCCTCGGAAGCCGGTGACTGCACAGCGGCTCCGGACCCTTCCAAGGTAGAGACGACTGCAGGATCCTTAGACCAAGAAGAGTTCTGTGGCATACCAGATTTAGAAAGAGTCTTGGTAGCAGCCTGCGTATTAACTGAAGCGGTTATCAGGGGCTGCGAAAGCACCTCACTGAGTCCCGGAGGACTGACGACTAGCTTAACGGAAGCGTCAAAAGGTTTGGTCCTGTGCGGTCTGTTTGTGTTTTTATCTTTATCTTTTTTTTGGAAGATCTGCTGTCGGATGGCTTACCGAAGCAATCTCTGAATTCGAGGACTGTAAACAGAAATACCTGGCTACAATAAGGGCCTGACGATGAACAGTTCTGGCGTTAAAGCACAGAAGCGACAATGAGGGACATCTTGGTCTGGGCCTAGACAAGTGATGGAGTAAGAGTGGAAGTCTCTGTGTGATATTTGCTTTCCACAGGCGTGACATTATTAACTTTTTCTGACATCAGTTAGTGCAAGGAAAAAAAGATCCCCAACAGGGTACTTAGCTTTCGAAGACTTCAACTTCAATTCGGAAACAAAAACTCAGGTAGCAGCCAACCAGCACTCGTGCAAACTACTTCTGCTTCGGGCTCCACAGCAAGAAAGACTGGTGTAATGGTATTGGCTGCCTTCCTTTATACCACTGATGATCTCACGTCAGTCCTCAAGCGACAGCAACCGACGCAGAAATACTAAGTCTCTGGTATTCAGGCCAGCCGAGTGCTACACTGGCAGGATTAACCCAAATGTGATGACTGCAACAGTGAAACATGAACATCAGGAGCATTCCCAGTGAGAAGAGAGATGGTAATGAAGCAAGGTCTTAAAGGTGGAGTGGTTGTGGGTAGTATGAATGAGAGGAGGAAGGGAATTCCATAGTCATGCTAGGGAGAAAGATAGTTTAAGTGTCCCTGGAGTACATATGGGTTTGTACACTTCCAGGAGGTTCTGATTGTTGGACCTGAGTAGTCTGTTGGGGTGATGCATTTTGAGGGTGGAGGAGAGAGTGGGACAATTTGAGGGTTTGAAGATAAGTTTATGGGCAACAGAGAGTTGAATATAGAATAAATAGTTTGGCAGTTCCAATCAATTCAAGGTGTGGATAGCATCACAATGGTGGGAAAAGGATTTGGATCCCATAGAAAACTTACAGATTTTACTGTAGCAGGAACCCAGCTTTGACTTTAGAGAGGATTTAGGATTGGTGAGGACAGGGACTCCATACAAGAGGGAGAGAATGAGGTAGGATGTAGACAGGATATGTTTGGTTAATAACAACTGTGGCGATATAGCATACCTAGGATGTAGAGATGATATGTTTGGTTAACAACAACTGTGGCGATATAGCATACCCAGCTTTTGATGGGTTTTCAAAATATTAGTTTGTGGATGGATATCAAACTTTAGTTGTTCATCAATAAGGACACCTAGAAAGTTTGTAAATAGAACTATTTCAATGGGGGTCATGTTATGGCTAGATATAGAGAAAGAGTTTGTGTCTAGTTTGGTGAGTTCAGAAGGAGTAAATACCATGATTTAGGATTTTGAATCATTGAGGGCTAGGTGATTGTTCAACATTCAAGACTCTTCGGTGCAAGAGAAGGCATCTTGAGTTAGTTTTTTGAGTTCAGGGAGGGATTTGGCAGAGCTGATAATGACAGACTCATCGGGGTATTGGACAAGTTTAGCATTTATGATACTGTGATGAAAGTCACTGATGATGTTGGACAGCAGAGGACCTAGTATGGAGCCTTGTGGGATGCCTGTAAGGGTGTGAAGGAAGGAAGAGATACAATTTTTCCACTTGATGGCTTGTCTATTCGAAAGGTAAATGGAAAACCAGTTGATGGAGGAGGAGAAAAGACTGAGATGACAGAGATTGGACAGGAGAAGGTTATGTGAAACAGTATTGAATGCTCTGGATAAATCTAGGAGAAGGGTAGACACAATATTTCCCTGAGTCGTGGGTGTGGTTAATGGTTTCAAGAAAGGAGAGGGCAGTGGTGGTACTGTGTCCAGGTCTAAAACCATGTTGTGTGGGGGGCACCAGTTGATTGTCTAAGAGGTAGGGTAGGGGCTGTAGGTGGATACATTTTTTGAGAATTTTAGAGAAGGGAGACAGGATGGCTATTGGATGGAAATTTGCATTATCAGGGTTATTGCGTCCTTTATGGAGGGGAATAATGAAGGCTTTTTTTTACAGAAGGAGGGGTATGCCAAATTCTTGGATGGAACGGTTTATCAGAATAGAGAAGGGCAAAGCTATGCCATCGGCAGCTATTGTAAGGAAGTTAGATGGAAGTTCATCTGGGGCATTTGAGCATGGGTTCAATTTTTGTATAACTTTTTTATGGTAGAAATAGGAATAAGTTTGACAGAGAAATGGGGGTGTTGAGCTGTGTTGGGAGTCAGAGAGGGTCGAGTTAGTGGAGGGGGATGGGGTCTGGCCTGACATAATATTAGGGAAAGGTGGTGAGCTTGGCTATAGAGTCTATAAAGAAGAAGTTAAACATGGTAGCTAAGGAGAGATCAGAAAAGTTAGGATCTGTGCAGGGGTTGTCTTTTTTTTCCAGGACAAAGGAGGGCAGAGATACTGTTCCAGAACTTTTCGGGGTTGGATTTATGACTGCTTTGCAATATTGAGCAATAGGATTTTTGGTCTGTGGCAATGTGTTTTTTTTACTCTATTACGAAGTTGTTTGTACTCAGTCAGGGAGCTAGGTGTTTTATATTTTTGGTAATGTTTCCATGATTTATCTCAGAGATGCATGAAGGAGATAGTTTCTTTGGTTAGCCAAGAGGCAGTTTTGCATTTTACCCTTTTAGATCCGAGGGGAGCAAGACTGTTGAGTAGGTTAATAAATGAAGTATTAAAGTAACAGCATTGTCCAGAGGAAGGGTTTGTAGAGGATTCCAGTTCATCTGTTTTTAAGGAGTCGGAGAAGGTTTGAGGACTGAAGTTTTTCAAGGAACAAACTGAGATATAATTGTGCTGTAAATGAAGGGATGAAGGTGCACGATGTGCAAAGGCAGGGAGATGGTCACCAAGGAAGTCAGGTAAGGTACCACTGTCAGGAGATCATATGGGGGGGGGGATACTAGTATCCAGTCCAGAATACTACTAGAAGTGGTATCTTTAAAAGGTCTAGTAGGAGAATTGATTAGCTGGGTGACATTATATAGGTTTATATTCTGACAGGTTGTGGGAGAGTTTATAGCAGACCAGTTTATATTAACATCACCTTGGAGTATAGTCTCCTTTTGCATATTTGATGAGAACCAAGACAGGATATCCTCAAGGATGGGGATATTGTTACCTGGAGGGATATACATGGCAGCTATGCATATGCTTTTGTTGTTGGTGATCTTTATTAGGGCAAGGGTTAGCGCAGCTGTAGCAAACTGGGGTATGGGCTTGGTATAGGGAGTCACTGTTAGGTAAGATGAGAAAAGAAGGGTTACTCCACCACCCCTCTTTTGAGTTCTGTCATTTCTTATAATACTGTAGTTGGGAGGAGTAATTTCAGGGTCTTTTATGTGAGGTTTCAGCCATGTTTCAGAGATGCACAGAAAGTATGGGTGATTGTGGGAGAGCCAGGCATGAAAGTTAGGTAACTTATTGCATAACCTTTGAGGGTTTATAGTAGCAAATAGGAGAGATTTGTGGTGAGAAGAGGAAGATTATGAGGGTGAGACATTGCCCTGGCTGGCTGGGGGTCCAGGGTTGGGATGGATGTCACCAGAGAGGAGGATTGAGATTAGTAGGAGTAGGAGGGAGGAAAGGTGTTTAGAGTCTTTAGAGTTAGGGTTGAGAGCAGGGAAGCAATTGTGGTGTGGAATATGAAGGATGGGGACTGTAGAAGAGATCTCAGGAAGAAGTTTTCTGATAAACAAGTGAGAGTTGTCATAATTATAGAGGTGTGGAGAAATATATGGGGTGTAAGGAAAGATTCACACAGTAAACATTAACTCATGACAAACTCATTCCACTTGTTACAGCAGTGGACAGTACCTTACATAAACATTTGCAGTAGTCCATTACTTGTCTACCAGTCTACAGTGTTTTCCTCCATCCTACTCCATGTTCACTACTCACCTCCTTTGATGTTATAAAAAATATGCAGGAACATATCAAATCATTCAATATAAATACCTTAACTTAATGGACTTTAATACAATTTTCAGTCAATTTTCCACCAACAAAAGTCACATGCAGTACAATATTTTACACCCAGATATGCAAGTCCCCCTCCCTTTCTGTCACACAACAGGCCATGCTGTCAACAGCAGTGGTGACACTCATTACTGCAGTGGAATGGCATAAAAACATCATAACATAAAAGCAACTAATTCTCTTTTCTCACATCTGCAGTATATATACTTTTAAGTCGTCTGCAGTATCATCATTGCCATCACTAATCTAATTCAGTTTTACGCTACCATCCACAAACATGCATAACACTGATGATATGTCAACATCAATTTAATTCCACCCAAAAATTGCTTCATACAGTATATGTGCAGTGTATTACCAACAGTATAATTCCATAGTTACCCACTGATACACTGAACACCTCATGCTATGGAAACAATAACACAGACAGTAAATATAACCCTAAATTATGAAAAAAATATTAAAAAAATCATAACAGCCTATTAACTTATTAATAGAACATTTATTACTACATTTTTGACATTAGTTGTAAGTAGTATGCTGTATGTCAACAAATCAGCAGGTAACTCAAATACTTCAGAATATAACATGCTTTTGATTTCATTGACTGTAAACTGGTCAAAAATGTTGTTTCAGTCTAAGTAGCTATAACAAAGAAAATCTATACAACTCCCATGTGTGATGACCATTAATAAATACTCCATTGATGATGCTTTGTTTAGAACTATTTTGCATGCAATCGACACCATGTTTTAAGGAGACCACTACATCTTTACCTTTGTAGAAATTGATCTATATTTTTACTCTGTTCTCTATACAGTGCATTGTATGTGTTGTGCTAACCTTGGCTGAACTAACCACAACTAAATAAAATTAAATACATAAAATGTATGAGTCTGGTGGACACACAAAGTATGATTACATACAGTGTTCTGACCATGACTCACTTATCAAAAATGCACTAGTAACTAGTCATGTGAAAAAAGATGCCTTGGAGTAAAGCACGTGCATATCAAAAGCCAGTGATGAAATAAAGAGGGGGAACACCCTGTGGAGGTGACAAAAATTAATGAAAACAGACATGCTCTTTCCATTCAAACTGAGAAGGAAAAAGTACAGTTTTGTACCTACCATAAATGTAGATGTTCGAGTGCTAATACAGCTGCAGTAATCACAGATGGGTTCTCTGCCGTCAGGCGGGTCCTCGGTCGGCCGAATTCCAAAGTCTAGGTCCGGCGTCGGTTGTTGTCGCTTTCTTTCCTGACGTCAGTGAGGCAGGGGTATATAAGACACAGCCAACGCCATTTTCTTCAGTCTTTCTTGCCCCAGATGTCAGGTGCCCCCAGAAGGAAGGCAATACATAGATTATATTTATATACATGCAATGCAATATAATCAAAAACCAGTAGTTGCAAGCAAATATACCATAGAAGGATAACCCAATCAGGTTGTATGAAGAGGGGTTAGGCCCTAGGCCTTTACCAAGAGGGGAAGGAGGGAGGGAAAACTGTACTGCAGCTGTATTAGCACTCGGACATCTACATTTATGGTAGGTACAAAACTGTACTATGTTCATCGTGCATACAGCTGCAGTAATCACAGATGGGTAGAATCCCAAAGCTACGCACAGGGTGGTAGGCACTAGGTGGAAATGGGATGAGCCAGAATGCCCTGAAACACAGCAGTGGCAAAGCCTGCTCTAGTTTTGGAATATAAAGACAGGTGGTAGTGTTTTGTGAAGGTATGCACAGAACTCCAAGTGGCTGCCTCCAAAATATCTTTGGTAGGAACTCCTCTGAGGAAGGCTGTAGAGGTAGCTGTGGCCCTGGTGGAGTGGAATCTGATGCCTGTAGGGACAGATTTTCCATGATAGGAGTAACAAAACCGTATGCAGTGGCCTATCCATTTTGAAATTGTCTGTTTGGTAACTGGCTTCCCTTGAGCTCCTACAGCATAGGACACAAAAAGTTGTTCTGATTTCCTGAAAGGCTTTGTTCTGTCCAAATAATAACGTAGCTGTCTATGGATGTCTAAGGAGCGTAGCAGCCTTTCCCCTTTGTTTTGAGGATTGGGGTAAAAGGTAGGTAAGTGTATGGCTTGATTTAAAGCTACCCTGGATACCCCTTTAGGCATAAATGACGGGTTGGTTCGAAGGGAAACCCTGTCCTGATGGAAGATGAGAAAGGGCTGCACAGCCATGAGGGCTTGTAGTTCCGAAACCCTACGAGCTGAGGTAATGGCCAGAAGGAAGGCTGTTTTCCAGGACAAATATTGCAAATCAGTTGAGGCAGCTGGTTCAAAGGGAGGCAATGTTAATTTTTCTAGAATATAATTAAGATCCCAGGCTGGCATTGGTTGTTTCTTTAGTGGTCTTATATTCTTAGCCCCTCTGAGGAACTGTCTTAAGAGTGGGTGAGAGAATAAGGGTGGATCAGTGTTGAATTCTGCAGAAATGGCTGAGGCATGGATTTTTATGGAGGAAAATGAAAGTCCACTGTTCAGCAGCTCAGCTAGATACTGTAATACCCGAGGCAAATTCAGTTTTCTAGGGTCCTGGCCTTTTTTCTCATTCCAAGAGCAAAATCGTTTCCATTTTGCGGAGTAAGCCTTTCTAGTAGATGGCCTTCTGGCCTCCAAAATGACATCCTGCACCTCTTTGGGGGGTAGGGTCTGTTGTGGTGTTAAGGAATTTTCCATGCAGCGAGATTGAGTGTTTTCAGCTGACTGTGAAGAGTTTTGTAGCTGTGCTGAGTCAGCAGAAGAGGCATTAGAGGTAGGGACCAGGGAGGAGTATGTGTTAGGCTCCTCAGGAGTGGGTACCAGTGTTGTCTTGGCCAGTCTGGAGCAATCAGTATAATCTTCGGTCTGTCTGCTCTTGCTTTCAAGAGTACCTTGGGCAGAAGAGGCAGAGGTGGGAAAGCGTAAACTGTCCATGCTGTCCAACTGAATGAAAGGGTGTCTACTCTCCAGGCCTTTGGATGAAAGGTCCTTGAACAGAACTTTTCCAATTGATGATTCCTGTGGGAGGCGAAGAGATCTATGTCTGGCCTCCCCCACGCTTGGATTATCTTTGTAAACACTTGAGGCTGCAACTTCCATTCGTGTGGATCTGTCATATTTCTGCTTAGATTGTCTGCCAGCGTGTTTTCCAAACCTGGCAAGTACTGTGCCTGAAGTTCGATTCGCCATTCCAGAGCCAAGTTCCAAAGTGTCATGGCTAGTCTGCACAGGGGGTATGAATGTGTTCCTCCTTGTTTATGTACCACATTACTGTGGTGTTGTCTGTTCTTATCAATAATTGTCCTGGATGCAGGAGGTCCTTGAAAGCTGTAATTGCATTTATCACTGCTAGCATTTCTTTCTGATTGATGTGAAGGTGCTTTTCCTTTTGGGACCATTTGCCCTGAATGCACCTGTCTGTCATGTGCGCCCCCCAGGTGTAATCTGAGGCGTCTGTTGTGATGACTTGATTTGCTTGAGGCTTGCAGAATGGGAGACCTGTGTTTGTTTGGCATGCTTGGGCCCACCATAGAAATTCCTTTTGCAAACATGGAATTATTGGTATTATTGTTTCCAAACTGTGGCTGTGTTGAGACCATAGGTTTTTTAGGTACCAATGAAGTTTCCTCATATGCAACTTTGCACATGGGATTAGAAGAATGCAAGAAGCCATGAAGCCCAGAGCCTGCAGGATTTTCCTTGCAGTAAGCCTGGTACAATTTGCTAGTATTTTGAAGTACTGAGTTAGTTGCCCCTGTTTTGCTGGCGTAAGATAGGCCATCTGGGTGTTTGTGTCCAAGTTGGCACCCAGGAAAGTTATTTTCCGAGATGGTGTTAGCCTGGATTTCTCTTTGTTGACTGTGTATCCCAGGGAATTCAGTAACCGTGTTACATAAGCCAGATATTCCAGAAGTATGTGCTTGCTGTCCGCTTGGATCAGGCAGTCGTCCAAATAAGGGTAAATTTGTATCCCTTGAAGTCTGCAGTAGGCAATTACTGATGCCAGGCATTTCGTGAATACTCTGGGCGCAGTAGATAAGCCAAAGGGCAATGCAGAGAATTGATAGTGAATTGAACCTGCAAGAAATCTGAGGTATCTTCTGCAGCTTTGTCTGATTGGGACATGCAGGTATGCCTCCTTGAGATCCAATGTTACCAGCCAAAACTCCTTGCCCAGCATGGGAAAAAGCTGCTGTAATGTGAGCATCTTGAATTTTGTGCAGTAAGAATGTGTTTAGGATGGATAAGTCCAAAATGGGTCTCCAGTCGGTTCCTTTCCTTGGTACCAGAAATAGCCTGGAATAAAAACCTTGACCTTGTTCGTGAGTAGGTACCTCTTGAATAGCTTTCATGTCTATGAGCTTTGAAATTTGTAGTTGTGCCTCTGCCCTTTGATTGTGTGGCAGGTTTGGCATGCCTCTCATTTTTGGAAGTGTGTGAAAATGAAATCTGTAGCCTCTGTTTATAACATCCAGGATCCATTTGTCTGTTGTGACAATATGCCAATTTCTTGTAAATAATGCCAGCTTTCCTCCCAAGGGTGCTGCCAGCTGAGACTTGCTTGGCATGGAAAGGAGGAAGTCATTGGGTTTGTTTTCTGTATTGTTGTGCACTGTCTTCGCCACCTCTTGGTGCTGGAGTTTGCCATTGCCTGCCTCTATATGATCCTTGTGATTGTCCTCTGCCCCTTGTGCGCCTGTATCTACCTCTTTGGGGATTGTCCGTGGCTGGAAAGGACCAGTTCTTAGAAGGCCAATTTCTGCTAAAACGTGGTGGTTGAACCTGTAGAAAAGCTTTGACAGTTTGCATAGATTTGGCTTTTTCTTCCATTTTCCGTAGTATCTCCTCAGCATTAGTACCAAATAGCACATCCTTTTGTAAAGGAGCATCTAGTAGTTTAGCTTTCACATGACCAGGCAAGATTTGTTCCCTAAGCCAGGCATGTCTACGAATGACTGATCCTGTAACAGCAGCTCTACTTGAGGCCTCTAGGGCATCATAGCCACATTGTAAGGTGTGTTTACACACTTGTTCTGCACTATGCATCATATCCTGCAACTCCTTCAAATCTGGTTGTTCAGGTTGAGACATTTTATTTCTTAATTGTGATAACAGAAACTGCTGATATTTAAGCATATGAAACTGACAATTTAAGGCCCTCATGGCTAGGGTGGCTGAGGTATATACCTTTTTTCCCCACCTTTCTAAGGATCTTGACTCTCTTTCGGAAGGTAGTGGATTCTTAGCAGTAGAGGCCTTCATTCCCTTGGGGCCTTGAGAAATGGTTTCAGGGTCAGCATTATGGCTTTTGTAAAGAAATTGGTGGGAGTTAGGAACTCTGTAGTACCTATCAGGCTTGACTGGGGCAGGAGGCAGGGAATCCGGATTAAGGCAAGCCTCCGAATAATCATCATCAAGTATGTCCAAGACAGGAGGTATCGCCAGAGGTCTGTGTTGAGGTAACAAAAGAAATTCCCTAAGTCTTTTCTTGGAATCAGAAAAGTCTTGGCCTTCCCAATGGAAGTGTTCCCTCAAGGTGTGCAAGGTTTCCCCAAAAGAAAAATCCTCTGGAGGAGACACAGAAGGAATGGACTGCTCTGCATCAGAATCTTCAAAAGGGGAGTAAGAGTGTTCCTCTACATCAGAATGTTCTGAAAAAATTGAGCCCTGATCAGAAGAGGGAGAATCTTCCTCCACTCTGGGTCTCTTGTATGGAGGGGGTTGGGAACACCTGATAAGAGTAATTAAATCCTCAGCCATTTTAAGCATCTGCTTTTTAGGCATGGGGCCTGGAGATGGGCCCTGTGCAACAGGCCTCTTGGGATGCCTGGCTGATTTGGACTTAGTAAAGGCCTTAATGGAAAAGGAAGATGAGGGTCTAAAGACACCATGGGTGGAAGTGGACCTGTCCACATTAGGAGGCTCAATGCTCACAGTGGCTTCGGTGGTTGTAGTGTGGGTATGGGCAGAGGTACCTGCGGTCTCGGTTACAGAAGACACCGCCAAAGAAGCGTTGTCGGCAGTCAGGGACTGCATAGGCGTCTCGCTGAGAACCGGACCATGTGTAGCCGGGTTTTGGCGTGGTGTCGGTGGAGACCGTGGACCTCGCGTGTCGGTCCTTGTCCTTGCGTTTTTTGGACAAAACGGTAGTCGGAGTCTCTGACGACATTTTATAATCAAAGGCTTTACCAAAAAGGTGTTGGGCGAACTCCGCCCGACGCTTAATAGTGTGTTTATTGAAAGTAGCGCAAAAGCGACAGCCCGAGATGTCGTGGTCTGGGCCTAAACAAGGTATGCAGAGGGAATGGAAATCCTTATGCGGTATTTGCTTCCCACAAGAAATACAATTGTTAACTTTTTCTGACATCGGTCTGAGGCAAGAAGTTTCCCTAACGGGGTACTTAGCTTTCAAGAAGACTTCGGTTTCCAATTTTTTGTAAATTCAGGAGCTGGCCGACCAGCACTTGCGAACTGCTTCTGCTTCGGGCACCGCGCGGCAAAAAAAGACTGGGGAAAATGGCGTCGGCTGTGTCTTATATACCCCTGCCTCACTGACGTCAGGATAGAAAGCGACAACAACCGACGTCAGACCTAGACTTTGGAATTCGGCCGACCGAGGACCCGCCTGATGGCAGAGAACCCATCTGTGATTACTGCAGCTGTATGCACGATGAACATCCAGAAACTAAGTCAAACAATTTTAAATGGTGAAGACATTTGATGCAAATAAGATTACAAGAGAACAATACACCACTTACTCTGAAGTGCAGGGTTGTCAGCTCATTAATTCGGAGGGTAACACAAAATACATATCTTTAAATTACTATAAAAAGCCTAACGTGCGGGAGCAGTTGAGTAACAATGACACTGACTGCTTCTCATAGGAAGGGAGAGTTGTTCAAGAAAATGTCAGTCATGCTGTCTGAAAGGCATCTGCAGACATTGGAACTCCTATGTAAATGAGGGTGCTTGGCTTTTGAAAGACAATGGAGTAACAGGTTAGACAAAATGTAATGGGTTGTCAGTTATGCTGCAGGTAGCCATGACCCTCTACAGATGTCCTAATTGTATTATCTGAAGACTTACCAGAAATCTTACTTGAAAGAAAAGAAAGAGCACTTTGAAAGTGAGTCATGTAGAGTGAAATAAATGTATCTGGCTCAGGTTTTGGTATAAAATAAAGATACATAATCTTTCCACCTTAAAAATGTGAAGATATTTACTTAGACTAACATTCAGCATATGAACATATCAGATACATTGACAACTATATCTTTAAAATGGATAGGCACTCACAAATTTCAGTAGATGCACACAAACACCGTACATTAAACTACTTGCAAATTGTCCCATAACTGGTTAACTGATGACTTTGAGGGGACCTCCACACTTCGCTAACTCCATCTCACACTACAGCGTTAGTTGATGATTTTTACCACCACCTCAAAGGTTCACAGGCTCATAGGTAGGTACTAGGCTATCAGCCCTAGGGCCTATACAAGCCTAGCCAAAAAGGTACCCTGGCTTTCGCCAAGAAAAATTATTTTCCTGTGCCCCTGTCGAGCAGAGCCACAGAGGTGATCCCCGGGGTGAATTTCCTATTTTCCATCCAATCATCAAGATTTTTCTTGGAGTGCCAATGAGGAGCTTTGTTTGATATAGATAGGTAGTTTGTTACAGAGTATGGGAAGTCTCTGGGACAGGAATCTATCCCTCCAGCATGTTCTGTTTATTGTGGTGACCAGGTTTAGGTCCCTAGAGCGAGTGAGCGTGTAGCTCGGAGGGATTGGGATTTCTTTAAGTGGAGCATGTCCAACAGCTCTGGGTTTGACGTAGCTTTGTATGTTAGGCAGAGAATGCCTCTGAGTAGGCGATATGCGACGGAGTAAAGCCGGAGTTTTTTTAGACTGTCTGCGTAGGGCATCTGCTTGAGATCTCTTTGTGAGATATTTCTACGGCCTTTCCAGTTGTTGTAGATGTCTTGTGAGGTACATACCAAAAGGGGCATTGTACTCTATAATGGGTCTAATGAGTGACGAGTAGAGGGGAACAATGATCTCTTTCTTTCTGGATGAGAAACCTTTTGTGATGAGGTGTGCCACGTAGAAGGATTTCCTGACTACTGTGGCTATGTGATTATTAAACGAGAGACTACTGTCCACCTGTGTCCCAAGGTCTCTTATCACACTTTCGGTGTTAAGACTACCCCCTATGTGGTAGCTCATGGGTACAGAGTTTTTACCAAAGAGGATGACCATGCACTTTTTGGCATTGAGCTTAAGGCCATGGCTTTGACACCAGGCATCTGTCTCAGTAAGGCCCCTTTGTAGGATGTCCACATCGTTAGGGAGTTTCAATTATGGCTCCTAGTTTGCAGTCACCTGCAAACTTCCTTAGTCAAAAACCTTCTGTGTTAGCCTGTACTTTAGAAAAGTAGATTCCAAACAGGAGAGGACCCAGGACTGAACCCTGTGGTACTCCACTTGTCACTGGTCTGATGCCGGATTTGGAATCCGCTACTTTCACAGTGTGGGTTCTTTCCGTGAGCCAGTTGGCAACCCATCTTGTGACATAGGGATTTATACCTAGTTTAGTGAGCTTATCTATAATTCCAGAGTGGGGGATGGTGTCGAAAGCCTTGGCGAGATCTAGATAAGCTGTGTGAACCATTTTACCCTCATCTATGGCTTTGGTGACTGCTTCAAATAAGTCAATCAGGTTTAGGAGACATGATCGGCCTTTTACATATCCAAACTGGGTAGGGTCCAGTGTTTGGAGATTACCAGTGTCTTTGTTTAGGAGTTCCACAATGATACGTTCCATGGCCTTGCAGACCAGGCTCGTCAGGCTAATGGGGCGGTAGTTCCCGGGGTCCGTAGTGGCTCCCCCCCTTTGTGGAGTGGGATAACCGTCGCGGTGCGCCATTCAGTGGGTACAAAGCTTGAGGTGAGGCTGTGATTGAACATGGTACTTGGGTAGGGTGCCAGTTCATTCTGTAGTTCATGTAGAATGCAGCCTGGGATATTGTCAGGTCCCATGGATGCTGTGTTCTTGGCTTTGGAGAATGTTTTTTTTACCTGTGCAGCCGTGATTATAGGAACTTTGCATTCTTCCAGTATAGAGATGGGCCCTCTAGTGGGTGAGAGGGGGGTGAAGTTAGCACTGAACCTATCTGCCAGGATGTTGGCAATATCAGTTGGTTCTGTATATTTAGTGTCATTGTGCTGTAACTCAGAGCAGATCTGAGTGTTGCCATTGAGATTCCTGACATGGCTATATAATGCTTTGTGGCTGTCTTTAGAATCAGTGGTGATTTTGTTTTCATAACTAGCTTTGGAGGATTTTATGAGGGATCTCAGATTCTTACTGAAGCTGACCAGTGAGTTCTTCCACTCATGGGATTTTACTCTTTTTTGCAACAATTTCTTTCTTCTGTTGTAGTTTGTTTATGGCAGGGGACCACCACATTGTCCTCCTTTTTTTGGAGGATAGCATCTTGGTTCTGTTAGGGATAGCACGATCCATGCACTCGTGTAAGTGCTTAAGTGCATTTGTGTAGGATTCAGCAGTCATACCTCTATTGTCCGTCTGCATGGGTGTCGTGAAGTTTGCCACTTCTGTCTTAAGAAGCGTGAAGTTGGCTTTGGAGACATTTTTTACGGTGGTTTCCCTTATGGGGGGTTGGGGTGGGATGTGGATGTCTAGGCTGATTAGCTTGTGGTCGGATCTGACCAAAGAGGAATTGACCTCTGGTGTGGAACACCGTTCGCCCATGTTGGTAATGACCAGGTCTAAGAAATTGCTGCCCCTGGTGGGGGTGTGGATAAGTTGATCCAAGGCATTGGAATTTATGAATTCCAGAAAACGTTGAACAAAAAAGTTGGCACATGAGTAGTTTTCCCAGTTAATGGTGAAGTAGCTGAAATCGCCCATTATTAGGGTGTTGGGTTGTACCCTAATATTTTCCAGTGTATCAAGAGATAAGGAGTGGGAATCCTGGAGCATGGTGGGGGATCTGTAGCAAGTTACAATTTGGATTGCGATCTTGCCCAAAGTTAGTTGCACTTGGATAATCTCGGATGCATTATGCTGAGCAACTAGCTTGGAGGTGTGGATATCCTTAATGAATATGAACACTCCTCAACCTTTAGTGTTTCGGTCCAGGTTAGGTGGCCAAAAGGTGTGGTATGTATTATAGCCTGGTCATGCAGGGGGTTGTTCTCTGGAGCCTTGAACCAGGTCTCTGTCACTGCACAGATGTCAATGTTCTCCATTTTAAGGAGCGCCTAGAGTGAATGCATTTTGAGGTTTAGACTTCTAGCATTGAGTAGCATTACCCTCAGATTTTGCTTGCTTGTACCTGTTACAGTGGTGAATTTGTCATTTGAACCTTGCCTTAAAAAGGCACTACAGGGGTGAATCCCAAGGGCGACAGGTGCAGGCCATCTCTGGCAAAGTATTGTGGTCTGTCGATCATGTCGTCCCGGGCAGACAGATACTGGATTCCACTTAGAATGACACCAGAAGCTTAGACAACTGAAGTCAATTATTTTGTCCTTGTACTGTGGTATCATTCTGGGCGATGGCAGGATGCTTCTCAGGGCTAGGGTCATACTTGCCTGAGCTACAAGATCAGAGAGCTCCTCCGTGTCTCTTTTCATGTAGTCCAGGGAGGTACGTCTCAGGTCATTCACACCAACATGGACAATGACAGAGTCATATTTGTACTTGTTGTGGAGTGACCTGAGTGCGTGCGTTATGTGGCAGATCGTGGCACCCGAAAGGCAGCTGACAGCAACTTTCTCCTTGTTTAGCCTGGTGAGTGGAACATCAGTGTGCCGGACTACAGAGTCATCTATGACTAGAGTGTTGGGTATGTTATGCCTTATGGGCTGTGGTTGAGTGGCACACTGAGTTTGTGGGCTGTGTGTCATTTGGGTTGTGTTGGGGGGTGGAGGTTGCATGCGTTTCTGCTTTGGAGGTCTTTGTTGCTTGAGCAGATTTTTATTGAGAGCCTCTGCAAATGTAGGTGTGTGTTTTGTGCTGCTATGTGTGTGTTTTGGTAGAGTAGGTTTTGAGGGATTAATTGATGAGTGTGGTGTGGTGCAAGTGTTTACCTTTCTCCTCTTGACTGTCTAGTCCAGTCTTGGGTGAAGAGAGCTTTGCTTTCAGTTTGGCTATGTAAGTGCATCTCTCACAGGTTGTAGTATTGCATGCATTAAGGCATATTGTTCTCTTAATACATAAATAAAATACCTAGTTCTGGAATAAAGTGCTATGTTGGAAACCTAGTTTAAATAAACTAAACAAAAATAAGAAATTCATAGACTGTAAGAGTAAACTTAATAACCAACCACCTGGAGATGAACTCAGAAGATAACCAAGGAAATGCAAAGATAATTCTCAGACAGTATTAACTGCCAATTCCTACCTATGCTAAGGACAACTGCAAAGCCTTCATCAGCCATATCAGTAACCTTAGAGGTAATGCTCAGCAATGCTTGTAGTTACACAACAGCAGCACACACCCTGGATCACTTCCAAGTCCTTCAAAGAGCAATTACTGAAACTATAACAATCTAAAAGAAGAAGGAAAAAAAACATTGTCTGCACAAAAGCATAAAGTTTACTTATAAAACACACAACCTAACAAAAAAAAATGCCCAAAAAAGTGATAATTGTTAAATTTAATTTCAACTCAATAAAACATGTACTAGATGAATAAGTTTTACTTCAGTGTGCAGTGTTCAAAACACTAATATCTGGAATTACTGGATAACTGAAATCCACAGTAAGTGACCACAACTAAAACATCAACAATAACAATTAAGGCAGAAATATCAGACAAAGCCATGGATGCACGTTATATGCATATATAAACAGAAGACAAACACACAAAGATTCATGTTATGTACTGTACAAAGTATATAAACATTGGTACTACTGTCAGTTCACAGCAAGACTCCAACTCCGTTAGCTGATAGAACGGGTTTTGCTTCAATATGGCATTTCATTTTCTGAAAGTCCAATGTCTGGCATTAAAGTCTGACTACAATGTTTGGTGTTTTCCCACAAAAAGGAGGTACAGGGCAACAAATGTTCTGCCATATTCTTCGACAGTTGAAAGGGTTAATTGACCAGGCACCCAAAAGGGTCACAAGTACAACATGCCAAGGCCATACAGGAAAATTCAAGAGCAAGGAAACAAGGAAGGGTAACAGATACAAAAATTATCTTAAAATACAACACATTATCCCAAACTACTGTGAAATACACGAAATTCATGTTCATGATTCCTGCTGCATCTACTGCAAATTATAATTATGCAAGCTGTCACATATGGGGGTTGAGGGGCTCAGAATGTGCTCAGCTGTCAAATGTTCATCCTAGTGTCTGTAACAACCCCAGCGTTGTTACATGCAGTCTTTTTGGTACACCTGTGCATAAATGAAAAAAAAACTGCAAAGGAAACATAAGTACTTTCATCCACTGCGAGAGAGAGAAATATGCTCAAATGACAGTACTGTGTTTTCAGCATAAATAATAAATTTTGAGAAAGTAACTCATTATCAATTACTACTACTGGCATTCTAAGCAGTACCGATCTCTGGTTTACAGTTATAAAAAAAAAAAAAAAAAAATGTCCACAAAGCCAAATAATTTAACCAGGATAAAAATGCAAACATTTTACTGCACAAATGTCTTGCAAATTTTTAACTAGACAACTCCACGAAGTGCAGGCAAATGACGACTGATCAGACTTTAATACAAGACTACAGCACGGAGTCTGTTTGCAGCTGTCTGCACTAATACACAAACTAATTCTCCAGCAAAATAAAGCTACTTTCAACATGGTGTACTCCTGAATCTGAGTCATCTTCTTTCAGAATGGAATTATGAGCCATTCAAAGGTTAGAGAGCAGCACCACTGCAGGTCATCTACCAAACACCCTCACTTTGACCTTCAAGTGGCTCTCCCCTACTCCTTCCCATCTACTAAGGATCTGGTCCCAGTCATCTCACCTTTTGGACAGGTGGATAAGGGCATCCTGATGCAGTGTAGTAACTGTTTCATGTTCACTGACAACCTTTTAATTTTCGAACAACAGTGTGACAGAAATGTAGATACACAATGGTACTCGTGTAATCTACCCAAACCTCCAAGATCTTCTAAATGCAACTCTCAGTGGACCTGGACGAACTCAAAAAAGACAGCATCTCATAAAACACCAAACCTTGAAAATCACAGTAACCCAGCTTCTGAGCCCATAATGCAACATACAACCCAGCCAAACATTCTAGTTATTTGGGATTGCATTGTAAGACATGCTGAGGTCCCCCTTACTAGGCTAAACAAGGAGAAGATCACAGTGAGCCGTTTTTCAAGAGCCAGGATCTGCCAAATCATGCATGCACTTAGGTTTTTAAAGCACAAGTACCAGAATGACGCAGTCATAGTCCATGTGGGCATAAACAACCTAAGACGAACATCAATGAACTATATGAAGAGAGACATGATGGTGCTCTCAGAATGCGTGTCCCAGCTGGGTATGAATCTAGCCTTGAATATCATCCTTTCACCAATGATGATGCCACAGTACCAGCAAAAAATGACTGACTTCAACAATTGGCTTAGTTTCTGATGTTACAACAAAGGGGTCCAATGTCTGTCAAATGGACGCATGATCGACAAAACATGATGCTTAGCCAAAGATAGCTTCCACCTGTCACCACTTGTCTTCTGGATACTGGCTACTGGTAAAAACTTTATCTTCATAGTGTCTTTTTTAGGCTGTACCAAATTTTTAAACACTCCAACATAACAAAAATCACTCATATACCTGAAGGTGTTGCTGCTCAGTGCTAGGAGTTTAAATAATTAACTGCACTCCCTGGACACACTCCTCACCCTGGGGTATGCAGACATATTTGCAGTCATGGAAACAGGGTTGAAAAACCATGAAAGTACTCCAGATGTCAAAGGCTACATTGCCTTTCATACATTTCAATTCTCCTCAGCTCAAGATAAAACAAAGGGCGAAGGGGTCTTGGTGTTCCTAAAGGACAAATACACTGCTAGGCTGGTCTAACTAAAGGACTTGCTTTAGCCACTCAATGTTCAACTAACCATAGATGCACCCTCTATCATATCCTTGCTAGCTACAGATCAACAAAAATGAGTCTAGAAAACCACACCTACTACATAAACCTACTTAAATCTCTTAACATTCCTCCTAACACCATACTTATGCGCAACTTCAACTACCCTCCCTAAACTGGGAGACTTATATAACCCATAATTCACTCGGTCATATGTTTTTGGGCTTCGTCAATGCAAACATCCTGGAGCAACTTGTTAGCTCCCCTACTAGAGGTTCAGTAAACTCTCAGTTAACCGGAACTCAAGCACCCAGCACTCTCAAGCAACTGACAAAATAAAATTGAAGAAATACAGTACATTTTTCATGTGTTGCGCTGTCTCCCACCCCCCTGCTCACCAACCTGAGAACAAGTCAAACCACACAAACAGTATAGGATACAGTATTAGTTGGGTTTATTTTTAATAGCAACTCTCAAGCAACCGGAAACTCCAGTTATCTAGGATCTACCAACCCCCATGGGTGCCGGTTAACCGAGTTTACTGTACAAATATCCTAGATCCAAGAGACATGAAGATGGGGGGATGCTACTCCCTCCCGTAAATCCTCCTTGGTAAGATCTAACCACCAATGATCTCCTTTAGTATTAAAACTAATCTAGAACCCTCATCAAACTCTAAACCTGTTAAACACTTTGCTAAGGCAAGTTACACCTTACTAAACTTTCAAGCCCCTCTGAAGCAGGATGACACTGAGGTCTACTCTGAGCTGTACACAAAAACACTGTACAACATACATACCTGCACAGAGGAGGCAATACCTGTCTGAGTTAAACCTATGGTTACTGGCAAAAATAAATCACCTTGGTGAACCCTTAACATAAATAGGCTATTCAACAATGTAAAAAAAACCCTCTCCAAAGCAAAAGAGGAACAGACAAAACAGCACAAAAAGACACTCACCAATTTAAACAAAAAGATCTGACAGCTGCTCAAATCTGCCAAACCAAACTATGAGGCAAAGATAGCCTCCCAAGTGAAAGATAATTAAAAAAAACTTTTGGTTATGTTCCTAACCTCAAGAGAAATGCTCAGCAACATGCCGTGTTAATCATGAATGTCAAGACTTACACCTAGCATGAAAGTATAGCCAACCTACTGGCTGACAAGTTCAGTCCAAACTTCTACCACAACCATCACCTAATACAACACCCAAAAAAACCCCACAACCATATCCCCTACCGGTCATTAAGATGAAACAGGTCCTTACTCTGCTCTCTAAAGCCAAAAACACAGCTTTCAAAAGTCATGACAGCATTCCAGGATGCTTCTTAAATAGCTTAAAACAGGATCTATAAGGACCACTAAAAACCCTCTTTAACCACACCCTCCAGACAGGAGCAGCATGATGTCCCAAAGGAATGGCGGACTAACCATTGCCTCTCTGCACAGGGGGGGGGGGGCATCAACTGACCCAGAGAAATACAGACCTGTATGCTTTACCAGTCTTAGCTGCAAGGCCATGGAAAGAATGTTCATGGACCTGATCAAGAATGACATAGGATATCTCCAAACACTAGTCCAATCCCAATTTGGTTTTGTCAAAGGGTGGCCTTGCATGCTCATTCTGTCGGACTTCTTCGAGAAAGCCACCAGGCTCATGGATCAGGGTAAAATGGTACACACTGCTTATCTAGACCTGGACAAAGCTTTGGACACAGTCCCCTGCTCAGGGATCATAGATAAACTCCGAGGTTAGATATAAACCCCTACACTATCAGACAGCAAACTGGCTCACTGACAGGGCACGTGGTCCAGATAGGTGAATTCACTTCTAATAAGAAACCTGTTACTAGCTGTGTCCCAGAGGGCTCAGGGTTGGGACCCCTCCTGTTTGGTATATACTTCTCTGAATCAAAGGTCAATGTTGGGGGCCTCTGGCTCACCAGGTTCATCAATGACTGTAAGCTGAGAGCAATCACTAAATTCTCAAACGATGTTTACATCCTACAAGCAGGCCTAAAAATGACAAGCAACTGGCACCCAAAACTATGTTCTGAGAATTAAATTTGTAATCATACCCTTCAGTAAATCAGATATCCCTGCAAATTATAATACTGATAGCACACCCCTGAAAGTAGACCCAGTGGTGAGGGACCTAGGAACACAGATATATAGTAAACTGAAATGTGACCATCAGGTAAGCTACAGTAGTGGGGAAATCTTTCTGTGTAGCTCAACTTGTACGTAAAAGGCATAGCATAAAGTTCAAAGGACGTCATAGTGCTACTGTACTGAGCTCTCGTCAGGCCCATAAGTGAGTGGCCCCAGAGGTTTCTTAGTATAAAAAAAAAAAAAAAAAAAAAAATACAAAGCAATAAAACACATGCCTTATGCAGATTGACCAAATGCCCTATCCCTTTACTCCATCTCATACTGTTTACCGACAGGGGACATATGCTTGGCCTGCAAGGCATTCTCTGATCCAGCCCTGATGAAAATGTCACATATTTGCAAGAAAAATTATAAAAGGGTTACAAGTTCCATGGACCTGAACCATATTATTGACTCTAACAGAACTTGATGAAGAGACAGATTTGTGCCTCAAAAGCTACCTTATCCATGGAATCAAAAGCTAATGTTTGTAAAACAAAGCCCAGCCTGCACTGTCTTCAAAAAGAATTTGAATAAACGGATGGGGAACCATAAATTCACTCCTGGGGTACTGCCCATGTCTCTTATGGACAGAGGCAGTCTGTAAAATGACTAAGGGCTCCAACATCCAAAGACCTACCCTATCCCGTATCTGGGTACATAAGATATCATAATGTCATATCCTGGGTATTACTGGCTAGGTTTGTAACGGCTCTTGTGCCATTAACTTAGTAATCACCTATGAACTGATGAACTTAAACTATGGGAATTGATCCCCATGATGCCACAAATCAGGGTTCAAAAGCTGCAACACACTTCCAAAAAAAAAAAAAAGCAAAAAAAAAATTGCTATCTTGAACATACTGAATCCATTTTGCAAGTGAAATCAAAGACCTGCCAATCTTTTCTGAAAATAACTATTTGCAAAAGAAAATTAAAGACATAAGTCAACTAAATTAGATGGTAAAGACTAGCAGCTCTACAGAAAGATGACTATTTCTTCAGTAGTCTCAGCATTTTTATCAGTCAAACTGGGCAATTAACCCACGACTGCAACAAATCAACTAGCAACAAAGAAGGCTGAAGGCCCGATGACAGGCTCTAATTTAGCAGTATTCTCTGCTATTCAGCCAGAAGGAGAAGGGAGTATAAATCTCCTGGTGTGCCATGATGACAGCCTTTGCAAAACCACCAGCTTCGAAAAAACAGAATGTGGAGTAAATACACAACAGACAGATGGATGACCTGCTCCAAGAAGTAATTGAGTTCCATGCTCAACAGGAAAAGGGAAAGTACAGTTGTGTACACTTACCATAAATGTAGATGTTCGAGTGTATTCACTGTTGCAGTCATCACATTTGGGTTATTTGCTTGCAGTAGCCCTCAGTCGGCCTGATTATCAGTCTTGGGTCCTGCGTCGGTTGCTGTCTCATCTTCCATGACGTTAGGTAGTCAGGGGTATAAAGCATGCAGCCGATGCCATTACATCAGTTTTTCTTGCCCCAGTTGTCAGGTGCCCCCATAATGGGAAACAATTATATATACAAGGTTACACCTCCAACAAAAAAGCAAACACCAAAAAGCTTTAAACATAGCAAGCAAGAATAAAGGTATAGCCAATAGAAGTTAGGGGGCTGGAGGGAGGTTAACTAGCACTGCAACAGTGAATACACTCAAAACATCTACATTTTTGGAAAGTGTACACAACTGTACTTCGTTCTTCGTGTTTCACTGTAGCAGTCATCACATTTGGGTATATTCCCAAAGCTAAGGATGGGAGGAGGAAATTAGATAGCATTAGGACCAGCTATAAGGCCCTGCAAGACTGCAGTGGCAAAGCCAGCTCTGGATTTAGAGAAAATTGGCAAATGGTAATGCTTGGTGAAAGTATGTACAGAACTCCAGGTTGCAGCTTCTAGGATGACCCCGGTAGGGACACCTCTGAGAAAGGCTGTAGAGGCAGATGCAGCCCTGGTTGAATGTGCACATATCCCCTGTGGGATAGGTTTTCCATGGTGCTTATAGCAGAAATGAATGCAATGGCCTATTCATTTAGAAATGGTTTGCTTTGAAATGGCCTTCCCCTCTGCCCCTGCAGCAAATGCCACCTGCAGCTGTTCAAACTTCTTGAGAGGTTTAGTCCTGTCCAAGTAAAATCTAAGTTGTCTGTGCACATCTAAGGAGAGCAGTATACGTTCCCCTTCGTTCTGTGGATTACAAAAGAAGGTTGGCAAATGAATGCACTGATTAAGAGCCACACTGGATGCTACCTTGGGCATGAAAGAGGGATTGGTCCTGAGGGACACCCTGTCCGCATGAAAGATGATGAAAGGCTCAACTGCCATAAGGGCCTGCAATTCAGACACCCTTCTTGCTGAAGTGATGGCTAAAAGGAAGGCTGTTTTCCAAGAAAGGAATTTCAACTCTGCACTTGCGGCTGGCTCCAAAGGAGATAGAGTGAGTTTTTCCAATACAAAGTTAAGGTCTCAAGCTGGAGTTGGAGCTCTCCTGGGTGGTCTTAAGTTTTGGCCCCTCTGAGGAACTGCTTGAGCAGTGGATGAGAGAAGAGGGGTGGTTCTGTGTTGTAATGAGCTGAAGTGGCGGAGGCATGAATTTTGATGGAGGAAAAGGAAAGGCCCTTGTGAAGCATCTCAGTTAAGTAATGAATAATCTGAGGTAAATTGAGTGCTGCTGTGCCCATCCCCCGAGTTTGGCTCCAGGAACAGAATATTTTCCATTTTTCAGCATAAGATTTTCTGGTACTAGGCCTCCCTGCCTCCAGAATGACATCCAACACTTGCTTACCGAGGGATGGTAATGGAGAGATCAGGTAATTAGCCAGGCTGCCAGGTTCAGGGTGTGAAACTGAGGGTGCAGAATCTGGCCCTCCTGCTGGGACAGCAGGGTAGGGGTCTGAGGCAAGTTCCACAGTGCCAGCAGTGACACACTGTGCAAGAGGTGGTACCAGTGTTGGAGTGGCCAGTCTGGTGCAGTCAGTATTGTCCTTGGCTTGTCCTGTCTGATCTTTAATAGTACCTTGGAGAGGAGAGGCAGAGGAGGAAAGGCATAAACTGATAGAATTTTCCAGGTGAAGGACAGGGTATCCACTTTCCAAGCTTGTTTGTGGGGAGTCCTTGTGCAGAATTTGTCAAATTGGTAGTTCTGGGGGAAGACAAGCAGGTCTATATAGTACAGTTTTGTACCTACCATAAATGTAGATGTTCGAAGATCCACATTGCTGCAGTCCTTACACTTGGGTAGTCCGCTGTCCTCGGTCGGCCCGAATATCTAAGTATAAGGCTGACGTCGGTCAAGGCGCATTTGACTGACATCAGGACGTCAGGGTACAAATGCGCATGACCGACGTCATATCCTCAGTCTTTTCTTGCCCCAGATGTCAGAAGACCCTAAAAAGAAAGGTCAAAAACCAAAAGACAGCAAACAACCAACCAACCACCCTTGCACTAAAAATATGTACAATATATACAATATATACAATATACACCATATTGACAACCCAATCCACACAACCGCCTCTAACTACAGAGGGGAAGGAGGGAGGGAATTGGACTGCAGCAATGTGGATCTTCAACATCTACATTTATGGTAGGTACAAAACTGTACTATGTTCTTCATCTCACATTGCTGCAGTCCTTACACTTGGGTAGAATCCCAAAGCAGAGGTAAGGGAGGATGGCAACACTATAAGGAAGCAGCTGCCAAAATGCCCTGCAAAATAGCAGTGGCAAAACCAGCCCTAGATTTAGAATAAAGTGGAAGGTGATAATGCCTAGAGAAAGTATGCACTGAACTCCAAGTAGCTGCCTCCAAAATATCTTTAGTTGCCACCCCTTAAAAAGCTGTCAAGTGGCAGTAGCCCTAGTGGAATGAGGCCTAATCCCAGCTGGAATCTCCTTGCCATGATGGGAATAACAGAAAGCAATGCAAAACCCAATCCACTTAGAAATAGTTTGTTTTGACACAGGCTTGCCCTGAGAACTCAAAGCAAAGGAAACAAATAACTGCTGAGACTGCCTGAACCCTTTAGTTCTGTCCAAATAATAACGCAACTGCCTGTGTACATCTAAAGTGTGCAAAATCTTTTCCCCTTTATTTTGGGGTTTGCATAAAAGTAGGCAAATGAATAGTTTGGTTTAAAGCCACACTAGAAACCACTTTAGGCATAAAGGAAGGATTAGTACGTAAAGATACCCTATCCTTATGGAAAATTAAGAAAGGCTCAACCGCCATAAGGGCCTGCAACTCGGAAACCCTTCTTGCAGAGGTAATGGCCAACAAAAAAGCAGTCTTCCATGATAAATATTTCAACTCGGTAGTAGCTGCAGGCTCAAAAGGTTGTAGAGTAAGTTTCTCCAACACAAAATTGAGATCCCAAGCAGGAGTAGGAGCTCTACGTGGGGGTCTTATATTCTTTGCCCCTCTAAGAAATTGCTTGAACAAAGGATGAGAAAACAATGGTGGGTCACAATCATAGTGAGCCGAAATTGCTGCAGCATGAACCTTAATAGAAGAGAAGGACAAACCTTTGTCCAGTAACTCAGTAAGATATTGAAGAGCCACACTTAAATTAGGCTCAGAAACATCAAAATCCTTTGCTGCACTCCAAAATAAAAATCTCTTCCATTTATCTGCGTACACTTTCCTTGTACTAGGCCTTCTAGCTTCCAAAATAACATTCAAAACTTGCTGTGGAAGTTGAGACCCACTATGGTTCAAAACAGAATATGCCAGGCTGTTAGATGAAGAGAGTGAAGCTTGACATTGAGCAAATGACTGTCCTCCTGAGACAACAGGTGTGGAATCGGCAAAGGCCATGGAGGCTCCCGTCAGGCTTCTCAGTAATGGGTACCAATGCTGTCGAGGCCAATCTGGAGCTATCAAAATCATCCTTGGCTTGTCCTGTCTGGCCTTTAGTAGTACCTTTGGGAGGAGAGGCAGAGGTGGAAAGGCATACACATGAAGATTGCTCCAATTGAAAGAAAGAGCATCCACTTTCCAAGCTGTGGGATGAAACCTTTTCGCAAAACTTTGGCAGCTGGTGGTTTAGTGGAGAAGCGAACAGATCTATGTCTGGAGTTCCCCATGACACTGTCAATTTCTGAAATACATGAGGATCCAATTTCCACTCGTGGGGATCCATAATTCGCCTGCTCAACACATCTGCTAAGGAGTTCTGTGCTCCGCAGAAACCTTGCCTGAAGATTTAGCTGTAAACTGAGAGCAGTCTCCCACAAAATCATTGCTTGCCTGCATAGAGGATAAGAATGTGTTCCCCCTTGCTTGTTGATGTACCACATGACAGTTGTGTTGTCTGTTAGAATCAACACCTGCCCTGGAAGAAGTAAATCCTTGAAAGCTATTAATGCAAACTGGACTGCTAACATCTCCTTCAGGTTGATATGTAGATGTTGTAGTCTGGCAGGCCACTTGTCTTGTATCCACTTTCCATTCAGATGAGCTCCCCAAGCTTTGTCTGAGGCATCTGTCGTTAGAATCTGACTCGCCTCTGGCCGGGTCACAGAGAGTCCCTTGTTTAGGTGACATTCCTGAGCCCACCACCACAATTCCTTTTGAATGCAAGGTATTATTTGAATGACAGTGTCCAGATCCTGGCAGTGCTGTGTCCATACATTTTTGAG
This sequence comes from Protopterus annectens, assembly GCF_019279795.1. Classification (NCBI taxonomy): domain Eukaryota; kingdom Metazoa; phylum Chordata; order Ceratodontiformes; family Protopteridae; genus Protopterus; species Protopterus annectens. The sequence continues at coordinate 488,428,876 of NC_056749.1, read as the reverse complement.
ATACCATTGTAACTTCCTCATATGCAGTTTGGCATTGGGAAGCACCAGAATACAAGATGCCATGAACCCCAAGGCTTGAAGGACTGTCCTTGCAGTCAGCCTGGACTGATGAGACAATTGATGAAAGTAAAGGAAAGATTCTTTTGTTTGTCCGGGGTCAAAAAGGCCATCTGGGATGCTGTATTCAGTCTTACACCCAGAAAGCACATGTCCTGAGAGGGTACTAGACTGGACTTTATTTCGTTCACAGAATACCCCAGGCATCTTAGCACTGCTATCACATATTCCAAATGATGAAGAAGCTCGTCCCTTCCTTGAGCCAGAATCAGGCAATCGTCCAAATAAGGATAGATCTGTATTCCTTTTAGCCCGAGGAAAGCTATCACTGGAGCCAGAACTTTCGTGAACACTCTGGGCGCAGTAGATAAGCCAAAGGGCAATGCAGAGAACTGATAATGAGAAGTCCCAGCCCGAAAACACAGATACTTCCTGCAACTCAGTCTGATAGGAACATGAAGGTAAGCCTCCTTGAGATCCAAAGTTACCATCCAATGGTTTCTGCCCAGCAGAGGTAAAAGCTGTTGTAACGTCAACATTTTGAACTTGGGAATGTCCAGATAAGTGTTGAGGGTAGATAAATCCAAAATTGGTCTCCACGTGTTCCCTTTCTTTGGTACTAGGAACAGGCGAGAATAAAATCCTAGGCCCACTTCTGGCATAGGGACCGGCTGTATGGCCCCTATTTGAAGTAACAGAGAAATTTGTTTGTGAGCCTCTATTCTTTGCTGAGGAGGAACGTCTGGCATGCCTTTGAAAGGAGGCAAGGTATGGAAATAAAACCTGTAACCGTGGTGTATGATATCCAATACCCATCTGTCTTGGGTAATTAAATTCCAATTTTCCTTGAAGAGTGCCAACCTTCCTCCCAAAGGTGCTGCCAGACGAGAAGGCTCTGGCAGCTGAAAAGGAAAGTCATTGGGTCTGTTTACGAAAGGACTGACCCCTGCCCTCACCCGAAGACTGTGCAGGTGAACTCCCTGTTCTAGGCCTGAAAGAGCTCTGAGCTCTGCCCCTACCACGTCTAGACCTACCCCTAGACTGGGAATCATAAGAAGGATACGTCCACCCCTTGGTAGGCCAATTTCTACTAAACTTCGGAGGCTGAACCTGCAAAAAATCTTTAACAGTCTGCATAGACTTAGCCTTGTCTTCCATTTTCTTTAAGACTGCCTCAACAGGAGAACCAAACAACACATCAGATTGTAAAGGAGCATCTAAAATCCTTGTCTTAACATGGTCAGATAAATTCTGATCCCTCAGCCAGGCGTGCCTGCGAAGAACTGACCCAGTGGCAGCCACCCTAGACGAGGCCTGTACAGCATCAAAACCACATTGCAAAGAATGCTTACCCACCTGTTCAGAAACATGTACTAAATCTTGTAACTCTTTACACTCAATACCTTCCGCCAGAGCATCTACCTTAGACTTTAATTGTGAAAGGAGATAGTTTTGGTATTTCAACATGTGAAACTGGCAATTCAAAGCCCTCATAGCTAGGGTGGAGGAAGTATAAACTTTCTTTCCCCATCTATCCAAAGCCCTGGCCTCTTTATCTGGAGGAACCGGATTTTTGACAACAGAAGCCTTAACACCTTTAGGCCCCTGACTAACAGTTTCTGGGTCTGCCCTAGGACTCTTTACTTATGAGCTTCAGGCACCCTGTAATACCTATCCGGTTTAACAGGAGCAGGAGGCAAAGAATCAGGATTAAGAGAAGCCTCTGCAAAAACATCTTCCACCACATCCAGAACAGGAGGTATAGCCAAAGGCCTATGCTGGGGTAAAAACAAAAATTCCCTAAGCCTTTTCCTGGAATCAGAGAAGTCCTGACCTTCCCACTTAAAATGCTCCCTCATGGAATGAAGAGTCTCTGAAAAAGAAAAATCCTCAGGAGGAGAAGCAGGAGGAGTAGAATCATCCACATCAGAATCAGAATAAGGAGAATACTCCTGCAAGTCTTCAGCCGAAGACTCTGAAACATCCGAAGCCTGCTCAAAACTCCCTTGCTCAGGTTCCACCCTAGGTCTCTTATCAGGAGGGGGCAAAGAACCTCTAATTAAAGTAATCAAATCTTCTGCTATTTTAAGCATATGCTTCTTGGGCACAGTTCCTGAAGAACTAGGGGTGACACCAACTGAAGCTAAACCTGGCCTGCCTCTGGGGGAAGCCTTGGAAACAGAAGGAGAGGGCCTAACCACCCTAGGGAGGGAGGGTACAGTAACCTGAGAAGCCCCTTCAGCCTGACCTGCTTCCTGAGAGGCCACATCCTGCAATAACAAAGTCTCTCCCTGGAACTCCAAAGAAACCTCCGAGAACCACGGCTCCACCGACACCTCTAAAGAACGGCGTCCGCACTTTTTCAAAAAAATTCTTTGGGCCCCCCCAAAACCCAATTTTTTTTTTTTTTCCCCAAAAAAATTTTTTTTTCCCCCACTGGGCCTTTTTTAAAAAGGTAGAAAAAAAAACCCTTTTTGGGGGAAGGGGGGAAAAGGGGCCCAAAAAAAAAGGGGTTGGAAAAGGGGGGCCCCTTTTTTAACAAACATTGAAGATTTTTGGGGCCCCTTCCAAAAATTTGAAAAAAAAGAAAAAAAAAAGCCTTTTTTCCCCCAAAAACTTTTCCAAAGCCTTTTTTTTTTTTTTTTTTTTTTTTTTTTTTTTTTTTTTTTTTTTTTTTTTTTTTTTTTTTTTTTTTTTATTTTTTTTTTTTTTTTTTTTTTTTTTTTTTTTTTTTTTTTTTCTTTTTTTTTTTTTTTTTTTTTTTTTTTTTATTTTTTTTTTTTTTTTTTTTGGGAGGGAAACCTTGGAAACTTGGGCAGTGGTGGTTGAATGTGCACATATCCCTGTGGGATAGGTTTTCCATGGTGCTTATAGCAGAAATGAATGCAATGGCCTATTCATTTAGAAATGGTTTGCTTTGAAATGGCCTTCCCTCTGCCCTGCAGCAAATGCCACCTGCAGCTGTTCAAACTTCTTGAGAGGTTTAGTCCTGTCCAAGTAAAATCTAAGTTGTCTGTGCACATCTAAGGAGAGCAGTATACGTTCCCCTTCGTTCTGTGGATTACAAAAGAAGGTTGGCAAATGAATGCACTGATTAAGAGCCACACTGGATGCTACCTTGGGCATGAAAGAGGGATTGGTCCTGAGGGACACCCTGTCCGCATGAAAGATGATGAAAGGCTCAACTGCCATAAGGGCCTGCAATTCAGACACCTTCTTGCTGAAGTGATGGCTAAAAGGAAGGCTGTTTTCCAAGAAAGGAATTTCAACTCTGCACTGCGGCTGGCTCCAAAGGAGATAGAGTGAGTTTTTCCAATACAAAGTTAAGGTCTCAAGCTGGAGTTGGAGCTCTCCTGGGTGGTCTTAAGTTTTCGGCCCCTCTGAGGAACTGCTTGAGCAGTGGATGAGAGAGGAGGGGAGGTTCTGTGTTATGAGCTGAAATGGCAGAGGCATAAATTTTGATGGAGGAAAAATAAAAGCCCTTGTGAAGCACCTCAGTTAAGTATTGAAGAATCTGAGGTAAACTGAGTGCTCCTGTGGCCATCCCCTGAGTTTGGTTCCAGGAACAGAATATTTTCATTTTCAGCATAAGATTTTCTGGTACTAGGCCTCCCTGCCTCCAGAATGACATCCAACACTTGCTTACCGAGGGATGGTAATGGAGAGATCAGGTAATTAGCCAGGCTGCCAGGTTCAGGGTGTGAAACTGAGGGTGCAGAATCTGGCCCTCCTGCTGGGACAGCAGGGTAGGGGTCTGAGGCAAGTTCCACAGTGCCAGCAGTGACACACTGTGCAAGAGGGGGTACCAGTGTTGGAGTGGCCAGTCTGGTACAGTCAGTATTGTCCTTGGCTTGTCCTGTCTGATCTTTAATAGTACCTTGGAGAGGAGAGGAGAGGCAGAGGAGGAAAGGCATAAACTGATAGAATTTTCCAGGTGAAGGACAGGGTATCCACTTTCCAAGCTTGTTTGTGAGGAGTCCTTGTGCAGAATTTGTCAAATTGGTAGTTCTGGGGGAAGACAAGCAGGTCTATATAGTACAGTTTTGTACCTACCATAAATGTAGATGTTCGAAGATCCACATTGCTGCAGTCCTTACACTTGGGTAGTCCGCTGTCCTCGGTCGGCCCGAATATCTAAGTATAAGGCTGGCGTCGGTCAAGGCGCATTTGACTGACATCAGGGCGTCAGGGTACAAATGCGCATGACCGGCGTCATATCCTCAGTCTTTCTTACCCCAGATGTCAGAAGACCCTAAAAAGAAAGGTCAAAACCAAAGACAGCAAACAACCAACCAACCACCCTTGCACTAAAATATGTACAATATATACAATATATACAATATACACCATATTGACAACCCAATCCACACAACCGCCTCTAACTACAGAGGGAAGGAGGGAGGAGTAAATTGGACTGCAGCAATGTGGATCTTGAACATCTACATTTATGGTAGGTACAAAACTGTACTATGTTCTTCATCTCACATTGCTGCAGTCCTTACACTTGGTAGAATCCCAAAGCAGAGGTAAGGGGAGGATGGCAACACTATAAGGAAGAAGAGCTGCCAAAATGCCCTGCAAAATAGCAGTGGCAAAACCAGCCCTAGATTTAGAATAAAGTGGAAGGTGATAATGCCTAGAAAGTATGCACTGAACTCCAAGTAGCTGCCTCCAAAATATCTTTAGTTGCCACCCCCTTAAAAGCTCGAGTGGCAGTAGCCCTAGTGGAATGAGGCCTAATCCCAGCTGGAATCTCCTTGCCATGATGGGAATAACAGAAAGCAATGCAAAACCCAATCCACTTAGAAATAGTTTGTTTTGACACAGGCTTGCCCTGAGAACTCAAAGCAAAGGAAACAAATAACTGCTGAGACTGCCTGAACCCTTTAGTTCTGTCCAAATAATAACGCAACTGCCTGTGTACATCTAAAGTGTGCAAAATCTTTTCCCCTTTATTTTGGGGGTTTGCATAAAAAGTAGGCAAATGAATAGTTTGGTTTAAAGCCACACTAGAAACCACTTTAGGCATAAAGGAAGGATTAATGCGTAAAGATACCCTATCCTTATGGAAAATTAAGAAGGCTCAACCGCCATAAGGGCCTGCAACTCGGAAACCCTTCTTGCAGAGGTAATGGCCAACAAAAAAGCAGTCTTCCATGATAAATATTTCAACTCGGTAGTAGCTGCAGGCTCAAAGGTTGTAGAGTAAGTTTCTCCAACACAAATTGAGATCCCAAGCAGGAGTAGGAGCTCTCGGGGGTCTTATATTCTTTGCCCCTCTAAGAAATTGCTTGAACAAAGGATGAGAAAATAATGGTGGGTCACAATCATAGTGAGCCGAAATTGCTGCAGCATGAACCTTAATAGAAGAGAAGGACAAACCTTTGTCCAGTAACTCAATAAGATATTGAAGAGCCACACTTAAATTAGGCTCAGAAACATCAAAATCCTTTGCTGCACTCCAAAATAAAAATCTCTTCCATTTATCTGCGTACACTTTCCTTGTACTAGGCCTTCTAGCTTTCAAAATAACATTCAAAACTTGCTGTGGAAGTTGAGACCCACTATGGTTCAAAACAGAATATGCCAGGCTGTTAGATGAAGAGAGTGAAGCTTGACATTGAGCAAATGACTGTCCTCCTGAGACAACAGGTGTGGAATCGAAGGCAAAGGCCATGGAGGCTCCGTACTAGGCTTCTCAGTAATGGGTACCAATGCTGTCGAGGCCAATCTGGAGCTATCAAAATCATCCTTAGCTTGTCCTGTCTGGCCTTTAGTAGTACCTTTGTGAGGAGAGGCAGAGGTGGAAAGGCATACACATGAAGATTGCTCCAATTGAAAGAAAGAGCAGCCACTTTCCAAGCTGTGGGATGAAACCTTTTGTACAAAACTTTGGCAGCTGGTGGTTTAGTGGAGAAGCGAACAGATCTATGTCTGGAGTTCCCATGACACTGTCAATTTCTGAAATACATGAGGATCAATTTCCACTCGTGGGGATCCATAATTAAATCTGCTCAACACATCTGCTAAGGAGTTCTGTGCTCGGCAGAAACCTTGCCTGAAGATTTAGCTGTAAACTGAGAGCAGTCTCCCACAAAATCATTGCTTGCCTGCATAGAGGATAAGAATGTGTTCCCCTTGCTTGTTGATGTACCACATGACAGTTGTGTTGTCTGTTAGAATCAACACCTGCCCTGGAAGAAGTAAATCCTTGAAAGCTATTAATGCAAACTGGACTGCTAACATCTCCTTCAGGTTGATATGTAGATGTTGTAGTCTGGCAGGCCACTTGTCTTGTATCCACTTTCCATTCAGATGAGCTCCCCAAGCTTTGTCTGAGGCATCTGTCGTTAGAATCTGACTGCCTCTGGCCGGGTCACAGAGAGTCCCTTGTTTAGGTGACATTCCTGAGCCCACCACCACAATTCCTTTTGAATGCAAGGTATTATTTGAATGACAGTGTCCAGATCCTGGCAGTGCTGTGTCCATACATTTTTGAGATACCATTGTAACTTCCTCATATGCAGTTTGGCATTGGGAAGCACCAGAATACAAGATACCATGAACCCCAAGGCTTGAAGGACTGTCCTTGCAGTCAGCCTGGACTGATGAGACAATTGATGAAAGTAAAGGGAAAGATTCTTTTGTTTGTCCGGGGTCAAAAGGCCATCTGGGATGCTGTATTCAGTCTTACACCCAGAAAGCACATGTCCTGAGAGGGTACTAGACTGGACTTTATTTTAGTTCACAGAATACCCCAGGCATCTTAGCACTGCTATCACATATTCCAAATGATGAAGAAGCTCGTCCTTCCTTGAGCCAGAATCAGGCAATGCGTCCAAATAAGGATAGATCTGTATTCCTTTTAGCCTGAGGAAAGCTATCACTGGAGCCAGAACTTTCGTGAACACTCTGGGCGCAGTAGATAAGCCAAAGGGCAATGCAGAGAACTGATAATGAAGTCCCAGCCAGCATGAATACTTCCTGCAACTCAGTCTGATAGGAACATGAAGGTAAGCCTCCTTGAGATCCAAAGTTACCATCCAATGGTCTTTGCCCAGCAGAGGTAAAAGCTGTTGTAGCGTCAACATTTTGAACTTGGGAATGTCCAGATAAGTGTTGAGGGTAGATAAATCCAAAATTGGTCTCCACGTGTTCCCTTTCTTTGGTACTAGGAACAGGCGAGAATAAAATCCTAGGCCCACTTCTGGCATAGGGACCGGCTGTATGGCCCCTATTTGAAGTAACAGAGAAATTTGTTTGTGAGCCTCTATTCTTTGCTGAGGAGGAGCGTCTGGCATGCCTTTGAAAGGAGGCAAGGTATGGAAATAAAACCTGTAACCGTGGTGTATGATATCCAATACCCATCTGTCTTGGGTAATTAAATTCCAATTTACCTTGAAGAGTGCCAACCTTCGTCCCAAAGGTGCTGCCAGGCGAGAAGGCTCTGGCAGCTGAAAAGGAAAGTCATTGGGTCTGTTTACGAAAGGACTGACCCCTGCCCTCACCGAAGACTGTGCAGGTGAACTCCCTGTTCTAGGCCTGAAAGAGCCTGAGCTCTGCCCTACCACGTCTAGACCTACCCTAGACTGGGAATCATAAGAAGGATCGTCCACCCCTTGGTAGGCCAATTTCTACTAAACTTGGAGGCTGAACCTGTAAAAAATCTTTAACAGTCTGCATAGACTTAGCCTTGTCTTCCATTTTCTTTAAGACTGCCTCAACAGGAGAACCAAACAACACATCAGATTGTAAAGGAGCATCTAAAATCCTTGTCTTAACATGGTCAGATAAATTCTGATCCCTCAGCCCGGCGTGCCTGCGAAGAACTGACAGTGGCAGCCACCCTAGGCGAGGCCTGTACAGCATCAAAACCACATTGCAAAGAATGCTTACCCACCTGTTCAGAAACATGTACTAAATCTTGTAACTCTTTACACTCAATACCTTCTGCCAGAGCATCTACCTTAGACTTTAATTGTGAAAGGAGATAGTTTTGGTATTTCAACATGTGAAACTGGCAATTCAAAGCCCTCATAGCTAGGGTGGAGGAAGTATAAACTTTCTTTCCCCATCTATCCAAAGCCCTGGCCTCTTTATCTGGAGGAACCGGATTTTTGACAACAGAAGCCTTAACACCTTTAGGCCCCTGACTAACAGTTTCTGGGTCTGCCCTAGGACTCTTTACTTATGAGCTTCAGGCACCCTGTAATACCTATCCGGTTTAACAGGAGCAGGAGGCAAAGAATCAGGATTAAGAGAAGCCTCTGCAAAACATCTTCCACCACATCCAGAACAGGAGGTATAGCCAAAGGCCTATGCTGGGGTAAAACAAAAATTCCTAAGCCTTTTCCTGGAATCAGAGAAGTCCTGACCTTCCCACTTAAAATGCTCCCTCATGGAATGAAGAGTCTCTGAAAAAGAAAAATCCTCAGGAGGAGAAGCAGGAGGAGTAGAATCATCCACATCAGAATCAGAATAAGGAGAATACTCCTGCAAGTCTTCAGCCGAAGACTCTGAAACATCCGAAGCCTGCTCAAAACTCCCTTGCTCAGGTTCCACCCTAGGTCTCTTATCAGGAGGGGGCAAAGAACCTCTAATCAAAGTAATCAAATCTTCTGCCATTTTAAGCATATGCTTCTTGGGCACAGTTCCTGAAGAACTAGGGGTGACACCAACTGAAGCTAAACCTGGCCTGCCTCTGGGGGAAGCCTTGGAAACAGAAGGAGAGGGCCTAACCACCCTAGGGAGGGAGGGGAGTACAGTAACCTGAGAAGCCCCTTCAGCCTGACCTGCTTCCTGAGAGGCCACATCCTGCAATAACAAAGTCTCTCCCTGGAACTCCAAAGAAACCTCCGGCGGAACCACCGGCTCCACCGACACCTCTAAAGAACCGGCGTCCGGTACGGACGGTTCTTCTAGCCTAGGCTTAACTGCTTTGTCCTTGCGCTTCTTGAGAAGCGGGCGTCGGAGCATCCGGCGGCATTTTATAATTGCACGCTTCGAAGACTAACCTGGCACAATCTAACCTTCTCTTTATAGTGCGCTTATTGAATCTAGCACAACAGCGACACCCAACAACGTCATGCTCAGGCCCTAAACAAGGAATACACAAAGTATGATAATCTCTATGCGGTATCTGTTTCCCACAAGAAATACAGTTATTCACTTTTCTGACATCCGGTAAACCACTGAGGCAAGAAAAACTAAAATATTCTAGCGGGTACTTAGCCAACTTTGACTCTGTCTGAAACTCCGAATTCGAAAAATTTCAGAACGCCGAATGGCACTTGCAACGCTGCTTCTGCATCGGACCATGCGGCAAAAAAGACTGAGGATATGACGTCGGTCATGCGCATTTGTACCCTGACGTCCTGATGTCAGTCAAATGCGCCTTGACCGGCGTCAATATACTTTGATATTCGGGCCGACCGAGGACAGCGGACTACCCAAGTGTAAGGACTGCAGCAATGTGAGATGAAGAACATCTGGGCTCCCCAATTTGTTTATCAACATGTTGAATGTCTTTGGTTCCAGTTTCCACTCGTGGGTCCATGAGATTTCTGCTTAGTTCATCTACCAATGTATTTAGCTTTCCTGGCAGGAAACGAGCCTGTAGGTGCACTTGGTAGCTCAAGGCTGTCGTCCACAGAGCCACGGCTAGTCTGCAGAGAGGGTATGAGGGGGTTCCCCCTGCTTGTTTATGTACCACATAACAGTGGTTTTGTCCATCTTTACCATTAATTGTCCTGGAAGAATGTAGTCTTTGAAGGCTGTCAGAGCACTCTGTACATATAACATTTCTTTTTGATTGATATGCAGGTGCATTTGACTTGGGTTCCATTTGGCCTGAATGCACTTCTCTGCCAAGTGAGCCCCCCATGCATAGTCTGATGCATCTGTTGTTAGAGTTTGGGTGGCAGGGGGTACAGTGAATGGCAGTCCCTTGTTTTGGTGGCAGGCCTCTGCCCACCAAAGGAACTCTAACTGTAGGCAAGGTATGACAGGAATCATTGCTTCTAGATCCTGAGAATGTTGACACCATAGGCTTTTTAGATACCACTGTAGTTTCCTCATATGCAGTCTTGCATATGGAATTAGGAGAATGCAGGAGGCCATGAACCCCAAGGCTTGCAGTATTTGTCTTGCAGATAGCAGGGTCTTTGTGGCCATTAGTTTGAAGTAAGCTGTCAAATGAACTTGCTTCTCTGGCGTGAGGAAAGCAATCTGGGAAGTTGTGTTCAAACTTGCTCCCAGGAATACAATTTGTTGGCACAGTACAAGATGTGATTTATTTTCGTTTATGGTGTACCCCAGAAAAGTTAGCACCTTTTGTACAAACACCAGATGATTCAAAAGTATGTCCTGGCTTTCTGCCTGAATTAGACAAATCGTCCAGGTATGGGTATATTTGAATATTTCTTTGCCTGCAAAATGCAATGACTGGAGCTAGGCACTTTGTGAATACCGTGGGCGCAGAAGATAAGCCAAAGGGCAGTGCAGAAAACTGATAGTGCATGTAGCCTGCTTTGAAGCATAGGTATCTTCTGCAAGATTCCTGGATTGGGATGTGCAGATAGGCTTCCTTTAAATCAAGTACTGCCAACCAGGTGTCCTTGCCTAGCATAGGGAGTAACTGGTGAAGAGTTAGTATCTTGAATTTTCGGATCACCAAAAAAGTGTTTAGGATAGAGAGATCCAGGATAGGATGCCAGGAGTTCTTTTTTCTGGGCACCAGGAAAAGTCTTGCGTAGAAACCTTGTCCCCTTTCCTCTTCTGGGACAGTTTTAATAGGCCTTATACTTGAGAGAGAGAACTTGCTTTTGAGCCTCGGCCAACTGTTTGGGGTTGGTAAAGTGTGGAAGTGGAATCTGTATCCTTGGGAAACTATTTAAAACTCATTTGTCCTGGGTAATGACTTCCCAGTTTTTTGCCTGCAGAGAAATCTTTCCTCCTAAAGGAGCAGCCAGTTGAGAAGGGCTTGGAAGTTTTAAAGTTAAGTCACCCAGACAGTTTACCATAGGGGGGAGTCTTACTACTTCCTGTTTTGGAAGTGGGAGCCCCCCACTGTTTAGTCCTGTGTGTACCTTGTGACTGAAGCCTGGGTGTGTTCTGCTGGTTCTGGGTTTGGACTAAAAAGGCCTGGAAGAGGCAGGATATGACCGATTCTTAAGCGGCCAATGCCTACTAAATCTTGGAGGCTGTACTTGCAGGAAATCTTTAACAGTTTACATAGATTTAGCTTTTTCCTCCATCTTTTTAAGTACTACTACTGCTTTGTTGCCAAACAGGTGGCCCTGGTTTTAGGGAGCATCCAGCAATTTAGCTTTAACATGATCTGGCAAAGATTGCACCTTAAGCCAAGCATGCCTTCTAAGTACAGACTCAGTGACAGCAGCCCTGCAAGATGCCTCTAGTGAATCAAAACCACATTGCAAAGTATGTTTTCCAGTTTGTTCAGCAGAATGCATTAAATCCTTATTTTCAGCACAGTCAGGAATCAACATCATTTTCTGTTTAAGCAATCCAATAATATGCTGCTGATACTTTAACATACGAAACTGGCAGTTTAAGGCCCTTCTGGCCAAGGTTGCAGAAGTGTATACCTTCTTACCTCATCTATCCAGCGCCCTGGAATCTCTATCAGAGGGGGTACGATTTTTGGCAGTTTTAACCTTAATGCCCCTGGGTCCCTGTGAAATGGTCTCAGGATCAGCAGTAGGATTTTTGAAGAGGAACTTGTGAGAGTCAGGAACCCTGTAATATCTATCTGGTTTTCTGGGAGCAGGAGGTAAGGAGTCAGGGGCCAAGCTACATTCCAAAAAGGCATCAACAATGTCCAGTACAGGAGGGATAGCTAAAGGCCTGTGTTGGGACAGGAGTAAGAAATCCCTAAGCCTATTTTTAGAATCAGAGTAATCCTGGCTTTCCCAGTGAAAATGCTCCCTAAGAGTATGCAAGGCTTAACCAAAAGAAAAATCTTCTGGAGGGGAATCAGAGGGAACAGAGTCCTCTGCATCAGAATTCTCATAGGTAGATAAGGGTAAATCCTGGTCATCAGAGGAAAAGTACAGTTTTGTACCTACCATAAATGTAGATGTCCGATATATATGCAACTGCAGTCATAACATATGGGTTGTCCTGCCTCAGGCAGCCCTCGGTCGGCCAGATTCCAAAGTCTGGGTCCGACGTCGGCTGATGTCGCATTTCTCTCCGACGTCAGAGCGGCTGGAGTACATAAGCATCAGCCGACACCATTTTCTTCAGTGTTTCTTGCCCCAGATGCCAGGTGCCCTCCAAGGAAGGCTGTAATCAAATTGGAAGACAAAACAGGATTCCAGACAAATAAGTAAGCAATAAACAGATACACCATAACAGATATCCCCAGCTAAGAGAAACAGGGATAGGAGTGGACCCTAGGCATAGAGGAGTATGGAGGGAGGGAAAATCCGACTGCAGTTGCATATCTATCGGACATCTACATTTATGGTAGGTATAAAACTGTACTATGTCCTTCAAGAATGCAACTGCAGTCATAACATATGGGTAGAATACCATAGCTTAGCTGGGGGAGGAGGAATGCTCTAGGAAAAAGATGGTGTGGCAATCAAACCCTGCAGGACTGCCGAAGCAAAGCCTGCTCTGGATTTGGAGTATAGAGGGAGATTGTAGTGTTTGGAGAATGTATGCACTGAGCTCCATGTAGCAGCTTCTAGAATGTCCTTTGTAGGCACCCCTCTTAAAAGGCTGTAGAGGTGGCTGTAGCTCTGGTGGAATGTGGTCTGACATTGGCAGGAACAGTCTTCCCATGAAAGGAATAACAGAATCTGATGCAATGTCCAATCCATTTAGAAATAGTCTGTTTTGAAATTGCTTTTCCTTGGACTGCAGGGGCGTAAGCTACAAAAAGTTGTTCAGACTTCCTACTGGTCTTGGTTCTGTCCAGGTAGTATCGAAGTTGTCTGTGAATGTCCAAGGTATGTAACAGTCTTTCCCCTTTGTTCTCAGGATTGGGGAAGAAAGCAGGCAGATGAATAGCTTGATTTAAAGAAACCCTAGATACCATCTTTGGCATAAAGGTAGGGTTGGTCCTTAATGAGACCCTGTCTCTGTGAAAGATTATGAACGGTGGTATTGCCATTAGGGCCTGTAGTTCCGAAACCCTTCTTGCTGAGGTAATTGCAAACAGGAAAGCTGTCTTCCATGAGAGAAATTGTAAGTCGACTGAAGCTGCTGGCTCAAATGGAGGGAGTCAGTTTTTCTAGGACAAAGTTGAGGTCCCAGGCTGGCACTGGAGCCTTTCTTGGTGGCTTAATGTTCTTGATTCCCCGGAGGAATTGCCTTAGCAAAGGATGTGAAAAGACAGGCGGATCAGTGTTATATCTAGCTGAAATAGCTGAAGCATGTATCTTTATGGAAGAATATGAGAGTCCATTCTGTAGCATATCTGCCAAATATTCCAGGATGAGTGGGATGTTCAATAATGATGCATCATGTCCCTTGCTGGTATTCCAAATGCTGAATCTCTTCCATTTTGCTAAGTAAACCTTTCTGGTGGATGGTCTTCGAGCCTCTGTTAATATCCGCTGAACTTCCTTGGAGAGAGATAGATTGAGGTTATTCATGGGATCTCCCAGGCTGTTAGCTGCAGTGTCTGAAGGTTTGGACGCACTGTTTTGAAGTTGTGCTGAGTCAAAAGTAGGGGCCATTGGGGAAGGGCCCACTTCTTGGTGTGACATATGCTCCGTAGTAGTGGATACCAGTGTTGTCTTGGCCAGTCTGGAGCTATTAGGATCCCCTTGGGTCTCTCTGCTTTGATCTTTAGTAATACTGAGGTCATCAGTGGCAGAGGTGGGAATGCATAGATTTTTAGGAAGTTCCAGTTGAATGAGAGAGCATCTATTTTCCAAGCTTGTGGATGGTATGTCCTTGAGCAGAAGTTTTGTAGATGATGGTTGAGGTGAGAGGCAAATAGGTCTACTTCTGGCCTGCCCCATGTCGAAGTGAGTTGTGTGAAGATCTTCGGATGTAACCTCCACTTGTGTGGATCTGTGAAATTCCTGCTTAGGCTGTCCGCCAGCACATTGTCTTTGCCTGGAACAAACTGGGATTGTAACTGTATGTTTAGGCTCAGTGATTTTTCCCAAAGATTCATTGTCAGTCTGCAAAGGGGTAAGAATGGGTGCCCCCTTGCTTGTTTATATACCACATCACAGTGGTGTTGTCTGTCCGTATCAGTAAATGGCCTTGCTGAAGTTGTTGTCGAAAGGCCTCGATGGCATGCATTACTGCCAGCATTTCCTTTTGGTTTATATGCAGATGTGTTTCCTTTGGAGACCATTGTCCTTGTATACATCTGCCTTCCATGTGCGCCCCATCCAAGGTCTGAGGCATCTGTGGTCATGGTCTGTGTTATCTGTGGTTTTGAATGACATACCTGTGTTTGCCTGGCTTACCGAGGCCCAGCATAGGAATTCCTTTTGTAGGCATGGAATGAGCGGTATGGTTGTCTCTAAGTTGCTGCTGTGCTGAGACCATAGGCTTTTTAGGTACCATTGAAGCTTTCTCATGTGTAGTCTTGCTAATGGAACCAGGAGAATGCAGGATGCCATGTAACCCAGGGCCTGTAGGAATCTCCTTGCAGTCATCTGGGTGAGTTTTGCCAAACCTTTGAAATAATGAGTTAACGTCTCTTGCTTGTCTTCTGTCAGGTAAGCCATTTGAGAGGCTGTATCTAGTTTGGCTCCTAAGAAGGTTATTTGCTGGGATGGTTGAAGTCTTAACTTTTGGAAGTTGACTGTGTATCCCAGAGCCTGAAATGTCGTATGACATAGTTCAAGTTTTTGTCAACATCAATTTGTCGTCCGCTTGTATGAGGCAGTCGTCCAGATGCAGTAAATTTGGATCCCCTGGAGCCTGCAATGAGCAATTACTGAAGCCAGGCATTTTGTGAATACTCTGGGCGCAGTAGATAACCCAAATGGCAATGCTGAGAATTGATAATGCTCTGGCCCTGCAAGAAATCTGAGGTATCTTCTGCAACTGTGTCTGATAGGGACATGCAGGTATGCCTCCTTGAGGTCCAGAGTAATCAGCCAAGACCCCTTGCCCAGCATGGGAAGGAGTTGCTGTAGAGTCAGCATTTTGAACTTTGGTACTATGAGAAAGGTGTTTAATGCGGACAAATCCAGTATTGGTCTCCATTGAGTTTCTTTTCTTGGAACAAGGAACAGTCTTGAGTAAAACCCCTGACCTTGTTCTTGTTGTGGAACTCTTTCTATTGCTTTTATCCGAGCCAGCAGAGAAATTTGCTTGATAGCCTCTGCCCTCTGGTTTTGTGGTAGGTTTGGCATGCCTTGTTTTCTTGGTAAGGTATGAAAATGGAACCTGTAACCTTGGTCTATAATGTCCAAAATCCATTTGTCCTTTGTCAATCTGTGCCAACTGTCTGAAAACAGAGATAATTTTCCGCCCAAGGGAGCTTCTATTTGTTCCTTGGTAGGCGGAAGTAGAGGAAAGTCATTGAAATTGTGGTCGTGGGGCAGGGGAAACCCCTGTGTCACTTCTTTGGTTTCCTGGCTGCCATTGTCGTCCCCTGTAAGGACCTCTGTATTGTCCTCTTCCTCGGCCACGTCTGTTTTTACCCCTTTGAAATTTTTCAGGATTAGGAAAGGACCAGTTTTTTGAAGGCCAATTCCTACTGAATCTGGAAGGCTGAACCTGGAGGAAATCTTTAACCGTCTGAACTGATTTTGCTTTTTCCTCGATGGACTTTAACACATCTTTAGCATTAGCACCAAAAAGCTTGTTCAGTTTTGCCTTAACATGATCCGGTAGAGGTTGTTCTTTTAACCATTCATGTCTACGAATGACTGCCCCTGTCATAGCTGCCCTACATGAAGCTTCCAGTGCATCATATCCACACTGCAGGAAGTGATTGCTGACTTGCTGAGAGTTATGTACAGCTTCCTGCAAAGACTTCCTGTCTAAAGGATCAGGAGAGGCCAATGTTTTCTGTAAATCTTCTAACAGGAAATCCTGATATTGTAACATATGAAAAAGGCAATTCAAAGCTCTCATAGATAAAGTAGTGGAGGTGTAGACCTTTTTCTCCCATCTCTCTAATGACCTAGCTTCCCTGTTGGAAGGCAAGGAATTTTTAGAGGTGGAAGCTGAAACACCTTTAGGTCCCTGAGAAATAGTTTCCAAATCAACAGTATGGGCCCTGAATAAATGGGAATGTGTTTCTGGGACCCTGTAATACCTGTCTGGCTTGGCTGGAGCAGGAGGAAGAGAATCAGGGGTAACACTGGAGTCAGAATATAAATCATCCAAAACATCAAGCACAGAAGGGATAGCTAAGGGCCTGTGCTGGGGCTTTTTAAGGAAAGTTCGAAGGCGCTTTCTGGAATCAGAATATTCCTGGCCTTGCCACTTGAAATGTTCCCTCATGGTATGCAGAACTTCCCCAAAAGAAATATCCTCAGGAGGGGAAGCCGAGGGAATGGAATCCTCTGCATCCGAGTCCTCATAGGTCTGGAAGAGCTCTTCCTGGCCATCGGAGTGGACAGAGTCCTCAGAATCTTCATCTGAAGGGATAGGGTCAGAGGGTTCAACCCGGGGCCTCTTATCAGAAGGAGGCTGGGATCCTCTCTCAGGATGGGCCTGTGAACCTCTAATCATAGAAATTAAGTCTGCGGCCATAGTCATGATTTGTGTCTCTAGAGTAGGCTGAGGTAATTAGCAGTAAGGTGCTTGGTCTTGCTGGCTGCCTTAACCCGAGTGTAGGCCTTAATAGACATGGCCATGGGAGGCCTGGCAGCTCCACGTGCAGGAGTGACCTTATCTACAGCAATGGTCTCGGGCATTTCCTCGGTTTCAGTATCCAGAGGAAAATCTATAACTGGCGTCGGAGTGGTATCCGGTATCGGAGTCGTCGGTAATGCGGTGTCTTCGGTTTGGAGTGGTGGAATAACCGTCTCAGGAGGAACCGGAGCACTTGCGGTAGGTTTTGGCGTGGAGTCGGTGGTAGACGCGGGCCGAGGATGTCGGTCCCGGTCTTTTCGTTTCTTGGGAGTTTGCGATGTCGGAAGTTCCGACGGCATTGTATAAGCAAAATTTTCGCCGAAAAAATCTTCAGCGAACTCCGCCCGGTGCCTAAGAGTGCGCTTATTGAAGCGAGCACAGGCGACACAGGCCGAGATGTCGTGGTCTGGGCCAAGGCAAGGAAGACAGTAAGAGTGGAAATCCTTATGAGGTATTTGTTTACCACAAGAAAGACAATTGTTAACTTTTTCAGTAATTTCTGACATCGGCTGAGGCAAGAAAAGGTCCCCAACGGGGTACTTAGCTTTTTTTATGACTTCAGAATCGAAGAATACAGGAGCTGACCGACCAGCACTTGCGAACTGCTTCTGCTTCGGGCACCGCGCGGCAAGAAAGACTGAAGAAAATGGCGTCGGCTGATGCTTATGTACTCCAGCCGCTCTGACGTCGGAGAGAAATGCGACATCAGCCGACGTCGGACCCAGACTTTGGAATCCGGCCGAACGAGGGCTGCCTGAGGCAGGACAACCCATATGTTATGACTGCAGTTGCATTCTTGAAGGACATCAGAAATTTCAGAATCCTGATCAGAAGAATCCTAAACAAATTCAGTCCTAGGTCTCTTAGAGGGGGAAGGTTGGTTTCCCCCGATTAAAGTAATAAGGTCTTCAGCCATTCTTATCATTTGTTTTTTAGGCATAGAGGCCTGACCATGCAGTCTGGAAGTCTGTTTTCTAGGCATGGATCGAGTTTTAGGCCTTGAAGAAGAAGATGGCGTCGGTTTAACATGCAAGTAAGTAGGCCTGAATACACCCTCAGAAGACAGTGCCTGCAAAGCGGCTCCGGACCCATCCAAGGTAGAGACATCCGCAGGTTCCACAGTTGAAGCATCTCGTGGCATACCAGACTCCGAATAGGTCTCAGTAGAGGCCTGTAAATCTGAAGTAGCAGGTATTAGGGGCTGCGAAAGCGACTCATCGAGTACTGGCAAACTGCCGACTAGCTTAGAAGCATGGTCATCAGCTTTGGACCTAGGCGGCCTGTCTCTGTCTTTATCTTTGCGTTTTTTCGGAATGTTGGTAGTCGGGTGGCTTACCAAAGCCATATCTGGGTAATTGAACTGAGTACCAAAATATTTAGAAGCGCAAATATACAGACGACGAATAGTTCGTTGTTTAAATAAGGCACAAAACCGACAGTGAGGTACGTTTTGGTCAGGGTCTAGGCAAGGAATACAGTACAAATGAAAATCTTTATGAGGTATTTGCTTTCCACAAGTAATGCAATTATTTACTTTGACTTCGGTTTAGAGCAAGAAAAAGTTTCCCCAATGGGGTAACTTAGCTTTTAGTTGAAGACTTTGGTTCTGAAACTCAAAAACAAAAATTTCAGGAGTCGGCCGACCGGCACTTGCGAACTGCTTCTGCTTTGGGCACCGAACGGCAAGAAAGACTGATGTAATGGCGTCAGCTGCATTTTTCATACCCCTGACGACCTGACGTCACGGAAGAAGGGAGAGCAACCGACGCAGAAACCAGGACTTAGTTAATCAGGCCGACTGAGGGCTACTGCAAGCCAAAAACCCGAATGTGATGACTGCAACAGTGAAACACGAAGAACATCTTGGGTGGCCTTCATGAAAGGATATTCTGGAGTACTGCTGAGCCAGAGGCAGCACGATGCCTGGATATTAGATCCAATTTACAATGAGTAAAGTACAGTTGTGTACACTTACCATAAATGTAGATGTTCGTTTGTCTTCACTGTTGCAGCCATCACTGTAGGGTTCTTCCTGCCGGCAGGCAGTCCTCGGTCAGCCAGAATCCCAAAGTCTGGGTCCGGCGTCGGCTGCTCAGTCATGCTC
The DNA here is from genome assembly GCF_019279795.1 of Protopterus annectens. Lineage (NCBI taxonomy): Eukaryota > Metazoa > Chordata > Ceratodontiformes > Protopteridae > Protopterus > Protopterus annectens. The sequence continues at coordinate 488,409,909 of NC_056749.1, read as the reverse complement.
CCTGAAGTCAGAGCGCTAGGAGTACAAAGCTGCCAGCTGACGCCATGTTCTCCAGTTTTTCTCAGATGTCAGGTGCCCAAAAATGAAGGCTAATAGTAAAACAAAAACAGTAACATACAGCAAACCCCATACCCTGAAGCAAATACACCTCAGAAGAAGGGTGAAGTAGGAAACCACACTAATGAAAATATAAGAGGGGTCAGGAGGGAGGGTAACCCAGACTGCAACAGTGAAGACACTCGAACATCTACATTTATGGTAAGTGTACACAACTGTACTATGTTCATCGTGTTTCACTGTTGCAGTCATCACTGTAGGGTTGAATCCCAAAGTTGAGATAAAGGGTGGTGGTTATAGAGTAGAAGGGGTGGCTAGAAGGCCCTGCAAGACTGCAGAAGCAAAGCCTGCCCTAGACTTAGAGTAAAGAGGGAGATTGTAGTGCTTAGAGAAAGTATGCACTGAACTCCAAGTTGCAGCTTCCAAAATATCTTCGGTAGGTACTCCCCTGAGAAAGGCAGCTGAAGTAGCAGCAGCTCTGGTAGAGAGAGTCCTAATTTTTCCTGGGATTTGCTTTCCATGGTGAGAGTAACAAAATCTGAATCCATAAGCAATCCATTTAGAAATGGTCTGTTTTGAAATACCTTTGCCTTGGGAATTTGTTACATAAGAAACAAACAGTTGCTCTGTTTTCCTGATATCCTTGGTTCTGTCCAGGTAAAAACAAAGTTGTCTGTGTACATCCAAGGAATGCAAGATCCTTTCCCCCTTATTTTGTGGATTAGTGAAAAAAGTTGGCAGGTGAATAGTTTGATTTAAAGCCACTTTGGAAACCACTTTAGGCATGAAAGTAGGATTAGTCCTTAAAGACACCCTATCTTGGTGAAAAATAACATAAGGTTCCACAGCCATGAGTGCTTGTAACTCCGAGACTCTCCTGGCTGAAGTCAAAGCCAGCAGGATAGCTGTCTTCCATGATAAATACTTAAGATCAGATGTGGCAGCAGGTTCAAAAGGAGGCAGAGTGTGTTTTTCCAGAACATAGTTGAGGTCCCAGGCAGGTATGGGTGGTGTCCTAGGGGGCCTTAAATTCTTTGCTCCTCTGAGATATTGTTTCAGAAGTGGATGGGAAAAGGTTGGAGGATCTGTATTGTAATGTGCAGAGATAGCTGAGGCATGTATTTTTATGGAGGAGAAGGATAAACCCTTATGTAGCATGTCTGTCAGGTAAAGTAAAATCAGTGGAACGTTAGGAATGAGGGGATGCAAATCCTGAGCATGCATCCAGGTGCAAAATCTCTTCCTTTTACCTGCATAAGATTTTCTAGAGCTAGGCTGTCTGGCTTCTAAGATGACATCCATGACCTGTTTGGGAAGAAAAGGATTAATCATAGACCCTGAATTCGCCAAGCTGAGAGTTTTGACATGAGAGTGCAGAACCTGGTCCTGGTGTTGGGACAAAAGATTTGGAATCCGAGGTAAAATCCAAGGTGGCTCCTGGGAGAGATTCATCAATGTTGAGTACCAAAATTGACGAGGCCAATGTGGGGCCAGTAAAATCATCATCTTGGGCTTGTCCTACTTGATCTTTAATAACACCAGTGGAAGAAGAGGTAGTGGCGGAAAGGCATACTCCGAGAGGTTTCTCCAACTGAATGATAGTGCATCCACTTTCCATGCTAGTTTGTGAAATGTCCTTGTGCAAAAAATCTGTAACTAGTGGTTGAGGGGGGATGCAAATAGATCTATGTCCGGGCAGCCCCAGGCTTCTGTAATCATCTTGAATATTTGGGTGTCTAGCATCCACTCGTGTGGGTCTGACAGGTTCCTGCTCAGGCTGTCTGCCAGAATATTTTGTTTCCCTGGCAGAAACTGAGCTTGTAGATCCACTTTGCAAGCTAGAGCTGTGTTCCAAAGAGTCATGGCTAGTCTGCAAAGGAGGTAGGAGTGTGAACCCCCTTGCTTGCTTATGTACCACATAACTGTGGTGTTGTCTGTCCGTATCAGTAGTTGTCCTGGTTGTAGAAGGTCCCTGAAAGCTAAGAGAGCATTCTGTACAGCTAACATCTCTTTTAAATTGATATGCAGGTGCTTCTGATCCTCTGTCCAAAATCCTTGCAGACCTTTTCCCTGCAAGTGGGCTCCCCATGCATAATCCGAGGCATCTGTGGTTAACACTTGGCTGGCTGGAGGCAGACTGAAGGCTTTCCCTTTGTTGTGAAGACATACCATAGTCCACCACTGGAATTCCTTTTGTAGACAAGGCAAGACTGCAATCTGTGTGTCTAGACTGTGGCAATGCTGGGACCATACACTTTTTAGGTACCATTGTATTTTTCTCATATGCAGTCTTGCATTTGGTATGAGACTGATGCAGGAGGCCATGTAACTCAAAGCCTGCAGGAATTTCCTTGCAGTTAGCGGAGTTATTGACAGCAAGGTTTTGAAAGATAAGCCAGCTGCAGTTGTTTTTCCGAAGTCAGGAATGCCATCTGGTTTGTTGTGTTTAGAAGAGCACCCAGAAAAGTTATCTGTTGTGTGGGTGTCAAATTTGACTTTTTTATGTTCACAGTGAATCCCAAGTACTTGAGAAGATTTTGAATACATTCCAGATGCTGGAGTAAGACATCCTTGCTGTCTGCTTGGATAAGGCAGTCGTCCAGATAAGAGTAAATTTGAATTCCCTTGAGTCTGCAATAAGCTACTACTGGTGCCAGGCACTTGGTGAAAACCCTGGGCGCAGTAGACAAGCCAAAGGGCAGCGAAGAAAATTGGTAATGTTTCGATCCGGCCTTGAACCGTAGGTATTTTCTGCACTCCTGTCTGATTGGGATGTGTAGGTAAGCCTCCTTTACATCCAATGTCACCATCCATGCATTTCTGCTCAACATTGGCAGGAGCTGCTGCAGAGTAAGCATCTTGAACTTTGGTATGTCCAGGAAAGTGTTTAAGACTGACAGATCCAGGATGGGTCTCGATGAATTTTGCTTTCTGGGAACTAGAAAGAGTCTTGAGTAAAAACCTTGGCCCGTCTCTGATTGTGGAACCAGTTCTATGGCCCTCATAGCCATGAGGGATCCCCACCTGGTTTAATGCCTCTGACCATTGGTGTTTTGGTAGGTCTGGCCATCCGTTTGGTCTTGGCAAGGTATGAAAGTGGAATTTGTAACCATTTGAAACTACATCCAGAACCCACTTGTCTTGGGTAATGTAAGTCCAATTTTGTTGAAAAAGCGAGAGTTTTCCTCCTAAAGGGGCTTCCAGGAGAGAAGTTCCTGGAGCCATGCAGGGGGAGTCACTGAGCCTGTTTTCTATAAGACTGAGGTCTGTCCTCTCCAACCCTGGGGGTGGAAGCACTCCACTGTCTAGGTCTGTAAGAGGTCTGTGCTTGGGCCCTCCCTCTGGAGCGCCTATATCTACCCCTCTGAGGCCTGTCCAAGCTGGGAAAGGACCAATTTTTAGTTGGCCAATTTCTGCTAAATCTTGGGGGCTGAACTTGTAAGAAATTCTTAACCATTTGCATGGATTTTGCCTTATCTTCCATTTTCTTTAACACCTCTTCAGCCTTAGACCCAAACAAAACATAATGCTGAACAGGAGCATCCAGTAACTTTGCTTTCACTTGATCACGTAAGTTTTGTTCCTTTAACCAAGCATGTCTTCTAATGACTGTGCCAGAGGCAGCCGCCCTGCAAGAAGCCTCCAAGGCATCAAAACCACAGTGTAAACCATGCTTACCCACTTGTTCAGTGGCATGCATCAAATCATGTAATTCCTTATTATCTCCACATGCAGTAATGGTACCCAGCTTTTGTTTCATAACAGACAGTAGAAATTGCTGATATTTTAGCATATGAAATTGACAATTTAAAGCGCTAATAGATAAAGTAGCAGAAGTGTACACTTTTTTGCCCCATCTCTCCAAAGCTCTGGAATCCTTATCTGTCGGAATAGGGTTTTTAGCAGAAGCGGCCTTAACCCCCTTAGGACCCTGAGAAATGGATTCTGGATCAGCAGTAGGATTTTTGTAAAGGAACTGGTGGGAGTCAGGGACCTTGTAATATCTGTCGGGCTTAGCAGGGGCTGGAGGAAAGGAGTCAGGAGTTAAATTAGCCTCTGAAAAGGCATCATCCACAATATCCAAAATAGGAGGAACAGCCAGGGGTCTATGTTGGGGGAAGAAGGAGGAAATCCCTAAATCTTCTCATAGATTCCGAGTACTCCTGTCCTTCCCAGTGAATATGTTCCCTCATGTCATGTAAAGTTTCCCCAAAAGAAAAATCCTCAGGGGGAGAAGCTGATGGAATGGATTAATCAGCATCAGAATCCTCATAAGGAGGGAAAGTATATTCCTGTTCAGAGGAAGACACTGAAGAAATAGATGCTTGATCAGAAGATTCATAATCCAAATCTTGCCTTGGCCTTTTGTCTGGAGGGGGATGTGAATCCCTAATCATGGTTAGTAAGTCCTCCACCATTTTAAGCAGCTGTTTCTGAGATTTGGGTCCCGGATCAGAAGAGACCTGGGCTGGTGTCTTAGATTTAGGAGGAGTCTTTGCCTTTGGCTTTGCCTTTATCAGAAGCTGTGTAGGCCTGAAAACCCCCTCGGAAGCCGGCACCTGCACAGCGGCTCCGGACCCATCCGAGGGAGCATTGTCTGAAGGTCCTGCAACTGGAGTGCTCAAAGGCCTAGTTGGCTCCTCGTGGGAGTCCATTTCGGCAATCGGTTCTGAAATGGCCGATGACAGGGGCTGCGAAAGCGCCTCACTGATGACGACCGAACCTGTAGCTGGCTCTGCTTGTAAAACGTCGTCTGATTTGGACCTCGAAGGCCTGTCCTTATCCTTGCATCGTTTGTGAACTCCGGTAGTCGGAAGCGTGTCCGACATTTTATAATTAAATCACCTACCAAAGTAGTGAAAAGCAAAATTGTACCTTCGATTAATCGTACATTGGTTAAATCTAGCACAAAACCGACAACTAGCTACATCGTGGTCAGGGCCTAAACAAGGAATACAGTAAGAATGGAAATCCTTATGAGCTACTTGCTTCCCACAAGAAATGCAATTATTAACTTTTGCTGACATCGGACTGGAGCAAGAAAAAAGTTTCCCCAACGAGGTACTTTGCTTTGAGAAGAAGTAAGCCTTTGGACTGAAGCACGAATAAATATCAGGAGTCAGCCGACCGGCACTTGCGAACTGCTTTCACCGCACGGCAAGAAAGACTGGAGAACATGGCGTCGGCTGGCAGCTTTGTACTCCTTGCGCTCTGACGTCAGGGAGCATGACTTAACAGCCGACGCCGGACCCAGACTTTGGGATTCTGGCTGACCGAGGACTGCCTGCCGGCAGGAAGAACCCTACAGTGATGACTGCAACAGTGAAACACGATGAACATCAAAGCTATGTGCATTTGACCATGTTGCTGCACAAATATCATCAGTAGATGTTCTTGACCAAAAGGCAGATGATGTAGCCATGGATCTAGCTGAGCAGGCTTTAGGTGGTTTAGGGATAGCAATACCTTGTTGAGAATAGATCCAAAAAATGCAACACATGACCTATTTAGCTAGAGTAACTTTACAAACTTGATAATCCATTCTTTTTGGTGAGAAACAAACAAAAAGATCTGACTTTCTGATTTGCTTTGTCCTGTGTGGATAAAAACACAACTGTCTATGGATACAGCATGCATTGTCCTTTATATGAAAAATTTGGAAAGACTGGTAAATGAATGGATCGGTTAACATTTGATTCAGAAGCTACATTAGGTTAAAAAAGAAGGGTTTGTTCGAGAAGTCACACTGTTTTTTGGAAGATAATGTAGGGAGTTTTTGATGAAACAGCCTGGAGTTCAGAAATCCTTCTTGCAGAAGTAACAGCTACTAACAGACTGTTTTCCGTGAAAGACATTTTAGGTCATTTTTGCTGAAGGTTCAAAGGTCTTTTGACTTAGGCCTTGCAGCATGACATTCATATAGCAGGGAGGTGAAGGATCCTTTTATTGGTGGTCTAAGGAAAAAAATGCCTTTTAGAAATGCTTTACATAACTTGGAAGAGGCCAAAGAATATTTTTTATCTCTGTATGAAAACTGGAAATGGCAGTCGATTGCAGTTTAATCCTAGAAACCCTAGCTCTTTCTTTAAACAGAAAATACAAAAATTCAAGAAAATAAGAAACTGGGGTTGAGAGAGTCAACATCAATTCTCAATGCACAAAGGGAGACTCTTTCCCACTTACTCTTGTAAACGTTCTTAATGGAATCAGTTTTGCAAAGCTAATATTATGGTATGCACTGGGGAAGAAAGCCTGGGCTGTCTGACAACCACTGAAACTGAAGAAACAATGTGGTTAGCATGAGGGCCTGGATATTGGGATGGCTCATCTCTGAGGTGTGTGAGAGGAGATATGGAATGGGTTCCAGTATCCAAAGAGGATAATGAAGATGAGACCGAAGGAAGGGGAATCACACCTTTCGAGGCCAATAGGGGGCAATGAGGATGACTGAGGTCTTCAACCGGATTGCTTTCTGTAGACATTTGGGAATCAAGGGAGGTGGAGGATATGCATAAAGGAGAACGGATGGTCAAACGTGAACAGCAGCATCTGTTGATGAGTTCCCCTGAGGGGAGATCAAGACAAAATACCCAATACACTTGTTGCTAGGGGACGCAAAGAGGTTGTAGCAAGGTTGGCTCCACTCGTGAGGCATCAGAATGGACCTACTTCATTTGTTTGCTAACATGTTAGTTTTCCCCAGAATGTGCGATGCAACTAGAAAGTGGTTTGAGGAGATTGCCCAATGCCACTTTCCCATGGCTGCCTCTCTGCAAAGAGGGTAAGATCTGGTCCTCCCTTGTTTGTTAATGTACCTGACAACAGATATGTTGTCGGTCTGAATCACAGTCGTCCTGATAAAAAGAACATCTTGGAATTCCGGCAACACTAATAGGACTGCTCTCATTCTCCAGTACATTGATATATGAATTGGTCTCTTGGGGGTACCACATGCCTTGGACAGTCCTTTCCATGAAATGTCCCTCCCATTTCAATTGGGAGGCATCTGTAGTCGCTGTGGCCATTGGGAGTGGTAAAAAAAGAAGTTATGTACTCACCATAATGTTCCATCTGAGCAGTTGTACTTCACTTGTCTTCAACCTGAGGACAAGTTTAATTAGTGTGATACTCGTGCCACCATCCTTTCCCTCACTTCATTTATGTGTGTGTGTGTGTGTGTGTGTGTGTGTGTGTGTGTGTGTGTGTGGCTGGGTCGGTAAAGACTATTAGTACTGCTTACTTGGCATGGCTGAGAAGACTAAGCCTGTGTTTAGGAAGTGCACAGAGTGTGGTCATCAGCTGTCCCCAACTGACGGCCACACACTGTGCATTGTGTTTAGGGGTCCCTCACCTTTCTACTGCCTGCTCAACTTGCGCTGGCATTAATCCAAGGGCCTTGAAAGAACGCAAAGCCAAGCTTGTTATGAAGGGACTGGTTTCTGCTTCGGGGGCGGTTGTCCCTGCGACTACTTCAGTCACAGTTGTGACTGCCTCTACTTCATGCTCCTCCCAGGCCAGGGCTCATCCTCATGAACAGAGGTCTGTGGAAGGGGAACTATCTAAAAAGGACAAGGATAAGGTGAGGAAGAGATCCTAGGACTGATCGGGTCCTCCGCAGAAACTTCATGCTATTTCTAGGCCTAGCGCTCCCCGGCTCCGGTCGCCAAGGTTCTCTCCCGACATTCCAGGTTGGCGTCAGTAGCTTCATTGTTGCGCTCCACCAAAAGTTTGAGTGAACCGGAGATGGACAAAATGATGCAAAGATTCATTCACACCCAGATCCAGATGGGAGGCTTGCCAGCCCCCTCTCCCTCTGTGCACTTCCTAAACACAGGCTTAGTCTGCGCAGCCATGCCAAGTAAGTAGTACAAACTGTCTTTACCGATCCAACCACACAAACTAACGAAGTGAGGGGAAGGATGGGGGGGATAAGTATCGCACTAACTAAACCTGTCCTCAGGTTGAAGAGCAAATGAAGTAAAATACTTCAGATCAAAGAGTTGGCCTAGATAAATGTCGTCTAACTGGATCCACCACCAAATGTGATGTCTGTAAATCAAAGTAAGCTTGACTGGATATGATGGGGTTCGTTGAAGAGTGGACACTGAACAGCTAGAACCCAGTGAAGAACACGCATACAGTACCGTGCTAAGTAAAGTAATACAACTGCTGCTGCCAGAAGAATGAATCTAGCTGCAGGAGATGGATGGGAAAGGATATGATGACCATGAGATCTGAGTGCATCTATGAGATGAGTTGGTAATGATGCAATATAGGTTGCTGTGTTTATATGTTCACCCATAAACTCCAGGCTCTGACCTATTGTCAACTTTGATTTTGCATAACTGATTGTTACTCCCAGTGACTGAAATCTGAGGCAAATATTCCCTGGATTGTTGAAAAAGGTGCATGGACGGGGAGGTAATGAGCCAGTTGTCTAGCTATGGAAACACTTGGAACCCTTTGAGTCGCCAGTGAGCTGACACCACTGCCATACATTTGGTAAACACCCTGGAGGGCTGAGGAGTCCAAAGTGAAGGTCTCTGAATAGTCAGTGACTATCCAGAGCACCTGTCTATTTTGATGCGATAGTGCATGTCCTGAAGACCAATACAGTACATACAATAATCCTTGTGAAGAAATGGAAGAATGGATTGTACCATGACCATTCAGAACTTTGACTTTTTCACGAACCGATTTAGCCTGCCAAGATCTAGAAAGTACAGTTTTGTACCTACCATAAATGTAGATGTCCGAGAGGAATGTATCTGCAGTCATTACAAATGGGTTGTCCTGTCATCAGGCAGCCCTTCGGTCGGCCGGATTCCAAAGTCTGGGTCCGGCTTCGGCTGGTGTCGCACTTCACCTGACGTCATTGCGGCAGTTTTCGGGTATAAAGGCATCAGCCGACGCCATTTTCCTCAGTGTTTCTTGCCCCAGATGCCAGGTGCCCTCTTGGTAGGCTAAATATGGATAAATGCCACAGTTTCCAAATAGTAGAGAGCAAACACACAAAATAAACATGTATGTACATATATACAAACAAATACACCATAATAGATCCCCCCCAAGCTAGCTGAAGATTGGTAAGTACCCTAGGAGTACCTCAGAGGGGAAGGAGGGTGGGTAATCCCGACTGCAGATGCATTCCTCTCGGACATCTACATTTATGGTAGGTACAAAACTGTACTATGTCCTTCAAGGATGCATCTGCAGTCATTACAAATGGGTAGAATACCATAGCTAAACTAGGGGAGGAGGAAATGAGAATAGATTATGGTGTAGTCAGGATCCCTTGCAAAACAGCAGTGGCAAAGCCAGCACGGGATCTAGAATATAGAGGTAAGTTATAATGCTTGGCAAATGTATGCACGGAGGTCCAAGTAGCAGCCTCTATAATGTCCTTGGTAGCCACTCCTCGTAAGAAAGCTGTGGTAGTGGCTGTGGCCCTTGTGGAGTGAGGCCTGATGTTCTCTGGAGTTTTCTTTCCATGGTAGGAGTAACAAAGTCTAATGCAATTTCCTATCCATTTGGAGATTGTCTGTTTAGAAATTGGTTTTCCTTCTTTTCCTGTTGCATAAGCTACCAGAAGCTGGTCAGTTTTTCTATTGTTTTTTGTCCTGTCCAGGTAGTAGCGTAATTGCCCGTGTACATCCAAGGTATGTAAGAGCTTTTCTCCCCTGTTCTGTGGATTGGGGTAGAAAGTAGGAAGGTGGATAGCCTGATTTAAGGAGACTCTGGATACCACCTTAGGCATAAATGTAGGATTTGTTCTCATGGACACTCTATCTTGATGGAAGATTAGGAAGGGTTGTACTGCCATTAATGCTTGTAGTTCAGAGACCCTTCTTGCTGAAGTTATTGCCAGCAGGAAGGCAGTCTTCCAGGATAAGTATTGTAAGTCTGCTGTAGCTGCTGGCTCGAAAGGAGGTAGAGTCAGTTTTCTAGCACAAAGTTCAAGTCCCAAGCTGGCAATGGAGGTTTCCTGGGAGGTTTTACATTTTTAATCCCCCTCAGAAACTGTCTGAGCAGAGGATGCGAGAAGACAGGAGGATCCAAGCTGTACTGTGCTGAAATAGCTGATGCATGTATCTTAATGGAGGAATAGGACAGGCCTGTGTGGTAGAGCTCAGCCAAGTACTCCAGGATGTTGGCTATGTTCACCAGTGTCACATCTTGCCCTTTTGCAGCACTCCAGATGAGATATCTTTTCCATTTTGCTGCATAATTCATTCTTGTTGAAGGTCTACGAGCCTCCAGGATTATGTCCTTAACCCTTTGGGATAAATTTGGGTTAATTTCTGTCATGTAATGTTCCAGGCAGTTAGCTGCAGAGTTTTAGGCTTGGATGCAGAATGTTGTAGTTGTTCTGTGTCAGCAGTAATGGGATCAGTGGTAGTTTCCATATTTGTTCCCTGGACATGCTCCTCAGTAGTGGGTACCAATGTTGTCTTGGCCAGTCTGGGGCTATCAGAATGATCCTCGGACGTTCCTCTTTGATCTTGAGAAGCACCTTGTGCATCAAAGGAAGTGGTGGGAATGCGTATGCTGTCAGGCTTTTCCAACTGAAAGATAGGGAGTCCACCTTCCAAGCAAGTGGGTGGTAAGTCCTTGTGCAGAATTTCTTCAACTGGTGATTGTATGGGGATGCAAACAAGTCTATGTGTGGTAATCCCCATTTTCTTGTGATGTCTTTGAAGATGTCCGGATGCAGCATCCATTCGTAGGCATCTGTTGTAGTTCTGCTTAATATGTCTGCTAGAATGTTTTCCTTCCTGGTACATAAATTGCCTGTAACTGAAGGTTGTAACCCAGAGCCACATCCCATAGGTCTAGTGCCAGCCGGCATAGGGGGTATGAGTGTGTGCCTCCCTGTTTGTTGATGTACCACATAACTGTGGTGTTGTCTGTTCTTATCAACAGCTGGCCTTCGTGGAGAAGAGGTCTGAATGCCTGGATTGCCAATTTTACTGCCATCATTTCTTTTAGGTTTATGTGCAGATGCAGTTGGTCTTGAGTCCATAGGCCTTGAATGCACTTGTCCATCATGTGTGCCCCCCAACCGAGGCCTGAGGCATCTGTCGTGATAGTTTGTCTTGGATGACTTTTGCTGAAGGGCAGTCCTGTGTTTGATTGACAGGCCTGAGCCCACCATAAGAACTCTTGCTTCAGACATGGGATCATTGGAATTTTGGTTTCCAGGCTGTGCTTGTGCTGAGACCACAAATTCTTTAGGTACCACTATAGCTTTCTCATATGAAGCCTGGCATGAGGGACCAGAATTATGCAGGATGCCATGAAGCCTAGAGCTTGTAACACTTTTCTTGCAGTTAGGTGGCTCTGCTTTGTTAAAGCCAAGAAATAGAGAGGAAGTTGTTCTTTATTTTCTGCAGTTAGAAATGCCATTTGTTTTGATGTGTCCAGTTCTGCACCCAGAAAGGTTATTATTTGGGATGGAATCAGCCTTGACTTTTTTGTATTGACTGTGTATCCCAGGGCTTGTAGCAGATAGATGACTCTTTGTAAGTCTTCTGTTAATTTGTTTTTGTTGTCCGCTTGTATCAGGCAGTCGTCCAGGTAGGGATAGATTTGAATTCCCTGAAGTCTGCAATGAGTGATTACTGATGCCAGGCATTTCGTGAACACTCTGGGTGCAGTAGATAAGCCAAAGGGCAATGCTGAGAATTGATAATGCTCTGATCCTGCAAGAAATCTGAGGTATCTTCTGCAAATTGGTCTTATGGGGATGTGCAGGTATGCCTCCTTGAGATCTAGAGTTACCAGCCAAGACTCCTTGCCCAGCATGGGAAGAAGCTGCTGTAGAGTCAGCATTTTGAATTTTGGAACAATGAGGAATGTGTTTAGAGCGGACAGATCTAGAATAGGCCTCCATTTGTTTTCTTTTCTTGGTACCAGGAAGAGCCTGGAGTAAAATCCCTTCCTTTGCTCCATAGATGGTACCTTTTCCACAGCTCTCATTCTTAATAATTGAGATATTTGTTTTAGAGCTTCTGCCCTTTGAGTAGGTGGTAGGTTCGGCATTCCTCTCTTTCCTGGTAGAGTATGGAAATGGAACCTGTAACCTTGGTCTATAGTTTGCAAAATCCATTTTCTCTTGTAATGCAGTGCCAGTTTCTTGAAAATAAGGTTAGCTTTCCGCCTAAGGGTGCTTCTAGTTGTTCCCTGGTAGGTGGTGCCACCGCCAAGTCACTGTGATTGAGTTGTTGTAGTGGTGGTGGCTGTGTCCGTGCCTCGTTGGTTGTTACCCTGCCACTGGCGCCCTGTAGGCACCTCTGGATTGGTTTCTGCCTCTAGAGCGCCTATTCCTGCCTCTTTGTGCCTTAGAGGACTCCGGAAAGGACCAATTCTTGGAGGGCCAATTCCTGCTAAACCTTGGAGGTTGTACTTGTAAGAAATCTTTTACTGTTTGCACAGATTTTGCTTTCTCTTCCATCTTTTTCAGAACCTGCCGTGCGGGGGCACCAAATAAATTGACCTTGTCCATAGGTGCATCCAAAAGCTTAGATTTGATATGGTCTGGTAATGCCTGTTCTTTTAACCATGCATGCCTCCTGATAACTGTGCCCGTCATGGCTGATCTAAAGGAAGCCTCCAGTGCATCATAGCCACATTTTAAAGAATGGTTACTAACCTGCTGAATGTTATGTAACATTTCTTGAACAAACTTTTTATCTAAAGATTCTTCAGAGGACAGCTTTTTAGTTAACTGGTCAAGCATAAACTCTTGATATTGAATCATATGAAACTGGCAGTTCAAAGCTCTAGCTGACAAGGTAGCAGAGGTGTAAACTTTTTTACCCCATCTCTCTAAGGACCTGGAATCCCTTTCAGAGGGGAGGGGTTTTAGAAGAAGTAGCTGCTACAGCTTTAGGGCCCTGGGAGATAGTCTCTGGATCTGCAAAAGGGGCCTTATATAAGTGGTGATGAGTGTCCGGGACCCTGTAGTACCTATCTGGTTTAGCAGGAGCCGGAGGTAAAGTATCAGGAGAAGTGCAAGCATCATTAAATGCATCATCAACAACAGATAGAACTGGAGGAATAGCTAAAGGTCTATGCTGTGGTAAGTGTAGAAAGGTCCTAAGCCTTTTTCTTGAGTCTGAGAAATCTTGGCCCTGCCCCCGGAATTGTTCCCTCATAGCATGCAAGGTTTCCCCCAAAGGAAAATTCCTCAGGAGGAGAGGCTGAAGAGATGGACTCCTCAGCATCGGAGTCTTCGTAAGGAGAATAAGAAGCCTCAGGAGGATCTGAGTGTTCTGAATCATCAGAAGAATCATCTGTGGCTACTGGCTCAGGGGGCTCTGCTCTAGGCCTCTTTTCTGGAGGAGGGAGAGAGGCCCTGTCTGGATGAGGCTGGGATCCACGGATTAAAGTGATGAGATCCTGTGCCAAAGAAAGCATATGGGAGCTGGTGCTGGGCCTGTGAGAGGGGGGTTTTGCAGGCACTGGTTTGGAAGTTTTGGCTGCTTTAGCCCTGGCAAAGGCCTTAATAGACATAGCTGGAGGAGGCCTAGCAGCTCCACGTGCAGGAGTAGAAATATCTAGAGGAATGGTGTCTGATAAATCCTGTGAAATCGCAACAGAAGGCTGGATTTCAGAAGCCGTTTCTACCAGAATCGAAGAGGCCTCGGTAGAAGGCAAGTTATCGGCTGAAGAAAGAACCGCTTGCTCGGTTTCGGCCGAAACCGAGACACTCGTGGTTTGCTTGGCCGTGGTTTCAGTCGAAACCACGGACCGCGAGTGTCGGTCCTTTTCTTTGCGTTTTAGTAATTTGCGTGGTCGGAGGATCCGATGGCATAATGTAGGAAAATCGGGCGAAAATCTGTTCAGCACAGTCCGGCGGCGTCTCAGCGTCCGCCGGTTAAAAGAAGCACAGGCTAGACAAGCTGCTACGTCGTGGTCTGGGCCTAAACAATGTATGCAATAGGGTGGAAATCCTTATGAGGTATTTGTTTCCCACAAGTTAAACAGTTATTAACTTTCTCTGACATCGGCTGAGGCAAGAAAGAGTCCCCAACGGGTACTTAGCTTTAGAAGTCTTCGAAGTAGTATTCGGTAGTAGTAATCTCTGGATCTGACCGACCGGCACTTGCGAACAGCTTCTGCTTCAGGCGCCACGCGGCAAGAAAGACTGAGGAAAATGGCGTCGGCTGATGCCTTTATACCCGAAAACTGCCGTAATGACGTCGGGTGAAGTGCGACACCAGCCGAAGCCGGACCCAGACTTTGGAATCCGGCCGACCGAAGGGCTGCCTGATGACAGGACAACCCATTTGTAATGACTGCAGATGCATCCTTGAAGGACAGCTGGTCCAAGGTTTCTTGTCTTTTTAGGTACTAAAAAGAAGTGAGAAGAAGTTCCAAATCCTACTTGGTCTGGTGGGACCCCTTGAATTACTTTCTTGCCGAGCAGCTTTTGAATTTCTTGTGCTGTTGCCTTCCTCTGACTGGGTAGAATGTCGGGAAGTTTGTTTCTTTTGCAGAAAGGGAGATGGAAAAATGGAATGGAATAACCTCTAGATATTATTTTTATCATCCATGAATCTCCTGTTAGATTTGCTCAGGCATCTGGGTGCAAGGAAAATCTTCCCCGACTACCCAAGACGTAGACGGGCCAGAACTGATATCTTCCAAAAAATACAAACTCCTCTATAGATAGATTTTTGGAAGACCAACCACCTTTCTGTTTGAAGATCTCCAATGTGTCCCCAAAGGAAATTTCATATGATGGTGATGTGGGGGAACCTTCTTCATCAAAATCGGTATCCTTTGTGATAGATTGTTGTGGGGAATCTATGTGGCTCATCTTGCAGATTCTGTTCTGATGAATATCCTCTGCGGGATGTTCAGCGGATGTATCTGAAGTCAGGTGGATTTCCATTACAGGAACAGACTGGAAGCTAGTTGGAATTGGCTGTCGGAATAGGCCTGATCAACTCGGAGCTCAAAACCAAGGAGGGGATAGGAAGTAGATCCGAGGGATGAGACCAGTTCTCTAGAAAGAGAAAAAGACCTTTCCATCAGCCTGAAAGTAGACGGGTCAGTAGCAGCTGTGATGACCCACACCAGAGCCGAGAGTTCCAGAACAGGTAGATCACAACTCCTACAGGATCTGTGCGAGAATGGAACTGGAACCGAACTGTCCAACACACAGGATCCAAGGGGCAGGGATAGATCCGATAACATTGGAGTACATCCTGGCCCCACAAATCCAATGTTGTCACTTAGGCGTCGGGACCTGTTCCGATCTGAAGGCATATGGGTGAAAAAGGCAGGGATGCTGTAGGAGTAGAAGTGATTTTCTTTGGATTGAACTCTGGACCTCTCCAGGCTGCTGGATCCTGAGGCGCCGAAACTGTTGGATGGATTGGCGGAGGTGACAGAATTGTATGAGAAGTGGTTGGAAGACTCTCAGAACCAAAAAGGGACTCAGCCAGTACGACCCCTGTCTCAATCTGAAGCCTGAGGAAATATTCTCATCATGCTACCCACATCTGGTTCTGATAAACATCTGGAGGACCTGGAGGATGTGGAGGACTGTGGCCTACAATGTTTCTTGGGAGTCTGCTAGAAATGAAAGTGCAGAGTAGGAGAGACTGGATCCAGGATGAACTCTGGTGAGCAGACACTTTGTGA